>NC_133795.1:991126-1081126 GCF_043250625.1 Sebastes fasciatus
ATAAACATAAACTTCCTTTGACATGCTTGGTCTTTTGCTCTCATTGTGTTATTGTTCCTATTTGATGTCTGTAGTTTCTTGTAAGCTCATGTGGGCTTGAGCACCTTTGACACTTTTGGTCAGCAATCTCTGTTCAGGGAAGTTATTGAATATGTGTCTGAATTTTGTCCCAGTGTGTGTGTGTGAGTAGACAGAAGTAATTTAATGATCTCTTTTTTTCTGAGTGAAGGCATCGTGGTTCCCCGCAGTTTTCGGCTGCTGGAGGAGCTGGAGGAAGGTCAGAAGGGAGGTGGAGACGGTACAGTGAGCTGGGGCCTCGTGAATGACGACGACATGACGCTAACTCACTGGAATGGCATGATCATCGGCCCCGCCAAGGTGAGCCGCCCCCAGGGCCTACAACACTCATGTCATACATCACACTGCTCCTCTCTTCAGCTGGCCAATGAGCTTCCAGCATCGCACTGGATTGAAAAATCTGATTTGAATAAATGTCCTTGTCAGAGAGAATGGACCATCTAACTCCTAGCAGTTCAGGAGTGTTCAGAGTTAAAACATTTGGAGCGCTCCACACGCTATCTGGTGCAGTGTTGTGTGATAAATCTCTAATGAGTAGAGCTCTCTCCACATTTAAAACCAGTTCATGAAGAGCACATGTTGCTGACCTGAATCAACGGCTTCTCTCATGAGCAAAGAAATGCCAGCAACATGGTAAACAGAGGCTGTGTTGTATTTAGCTGCACTTAGATACTCATCGTAGAAAGGGTGGGGAAACGCTGTTAAACGGAGTGCATGTGGTGCGTGAGGTCGCAGGTGTGACGCTAAATCTCTATCAGCTAATGATCAAACAGCAGTAGTGCTGTAGATGCTGAGCAGAGAATGAAGTCTCTCTCCATCTGTGTGTGTTTTGTTGTAATGCTTTGTGCATGCCTTTTAGTGCTTGTGAGCGTGCTCCACTATCTGTGTAGAGTGTTTAGAGATACGTGGTTCTAACAGGACAGCGGTGATGATAACAGGAAAACACTGATTTACTTTAAGTACATTTTGCTGATAATACTTTGATATACTTTGACTTCAGAAAGGTTTTGAATGAAGGACTTTTACTTGTAGTGGAGTATTTTCAAATTTTCAGATGTTCATATTTTCTGTAATTTGGTCAAAAGCTTCAGAACAAGCATGTAAGGGGACCATGAGTGGATCTGCTGTTCCGAGGTGAACTGTGAAGCTCAATCAACAGATGGTTGGGGGTTAATTAACGGGAATCACACACCATCACATCTCCTTGACGCTCAGTGTCTGAGCTGACCTGTCCTCTCGTCTTTAACTGCAGACTGTCTATGAAGGCCGGATATACAGTCTGAGAATAGAATGTGCATCCAGATACCCAGAGCATCCCCCTCATGTCCGCTTCGTGAACAAGATCAACCTGAGCGGTGTGCACGGTTCCAGTGGCGTGGTGAGTATCCACATTTCACCACGCAGACATTCTGCCTAAGTTACATCATTCACTTTAAGGGTTTATTGGTAGCATGATTTAGGATTTGCCTCTGATCTGGGGCTTCTGTCGGGGAGTGTGTCCTTCACAGACCTTCATTTAGGTAGATTGTGTTATTTTCTATAGAAAAATCAAACAGGGTTTAGCATCAGTGAACCGTCTGTCGTATAGGATGGCTTTGACCAGCCGTTCCATTTAGGAAAGACTAACTGATCCTGCAGTTTGTAGATTTAAACACTTACCAGATGGATGTGGTACCAGCTAATCCACTGAATTAAATACCCAACAAATCAAAGTACGTCATCACATTGAACTACTGTAGCTTCCCTGTTAATCAGACATGCTATAAAGTAGTCCTGCTTATTGTTTTTCCACAGTCAGCAACAGTAAAGAGATATCTACTAGTGCTGGGAATCTCAAGCTATTTCACCATTTGATTAAGATTCAGAGGCCACATCCTCTCTTTCCTCTGGGCCTCCTCCTGAATGGTTCTGCAAAAACATAGCAAGAGTTTCATCTTTAAACCTTTCCTCAGAGCAGCTAGGAGTCACATTTAGAAAAGCACCAGGAGGATCCCCGAGACCCAGCTGCTATTAAAGACGTCAGGTCGTCAGGAACCTGGTCCCTGTTGGTGACAGGTGACTGGTCTGTGTCAGTGAATGTGGATTAAAACATGCATCCATACACAGCAGCACCAAGACGTTTCATACATGGAACAAAGTATTGGGCTTGTTTTTTTTCAAATTGATCAAAGTAATTCCACATATTGGGCAAATTGTACTGAATAATCCAGCACTGGCCAGGAAATCAGCTTTATCCGTGTAGTTACTGCAGTTGGTCATTATTTCACGTCTACTTAATGAACCGTCAAATGAATGGGTGTCTGAAGAGATCATTTTTGCGTGTTTACCACGCTGGATTTAACATGGGAGGGTGCAGGTCGTATCCACGCTGACCCTCCAACGTTTTACTCTCTAAGGTTTGTTTTGGTTGACGGATACGGAACGGATATGACGTCACGTTACTCAGACTACCACAATAAAAGCGGTAACTTCCTTCTACCTCCTCATAGACTCAAATGAAGCAAATATATTGATTCTGGCATTAAAACATCTATTTAGAAATCATAAAAGATAATCGTGATACATAGGTGAATCTTTTTGTTTTCCCACCCCTAATGCCAACACACTGGTTTAGCTTAGCATTCTATATGTTAAACCTCAGTGCCAGGCTGTGTAATAGCTTTCTTATCGGGGCCATAATAAAAGGATCTCCTCCTCTTCCTCCTCCTCCTCCTCCTCCTCCTCCTCCTCCTCCTCCTCCTCCAGGTGGACATTAAGACGTTGTCAGCGCTGTACAGGTGGAGAAGTACATACAACATCCGGATGGTGCTGCAGGAGCTCAGACAGCACATGATGTTGAAAGAGAACAGCCGGCTCTCCCAGCCGCCCGAAGGCCAGGTGTTCAGCAACTGATGCACCTGCTGCTACCCCCCCCCCCCCCCCCCCCTCCCCCCTCCCTGCCATCCACACACACACACACACACACACACACACAACTCTACCACTTCCAAACTACACCCCCCATCATGTTATCCAAGACTGTCCACTTCCTCCCGTTGGACAGAGAGAGGACGTGTCACCAGACATTACAGAACAGAAATCCTGTACATCTTACTAATGTAATTGTTTCTTATCTCACCCAGACTGTAAAATAACCAACGAGCTAATTATGTGTGTGTGCTGGATCCTTCACTAGTGGTGACAGTTATATGGGTATTGTGGCGAGGGATTTGAATCAACCCACTAGTCGGCAAAACAAATCTGTAACCCCCCAATCCCACCCCCACCCCCCCCGACCAAACTGTTAAATGTCGGTGTCATTCTGGGTCGTTTTCCTAACAACAAACCTCAACATCTTGCAGTACGCTGAAGCAGATTCCCCCCACAATGCTTTGCTTGGTCTCCCAGGCCGCATTAGTCTCAAATTCCCCAGCTTCCGCAATCCCGACGATGTGAATTTCACGGGCTTTCCTTAAAGCGAGTGCATGTCCGGTACCGGGGGAGTAAACTGCTACTAGACGCTCAGCTACGTCTGTATCAACAGGCCACTGCTGGCTCATCACTCATGTTCTCAGACTCGTCTTCTGTGTGCCATATGGTTCATAGCGCTTTGTGATGGTGATTGATTATTAGCAGCCAGTGAGAGGGGGGAGGGATGGAGGGGGAGGGGGTGGGGGGGGGCAGGTTCTTGTGCTTTCTCTCTTGGCACCTTGTCAGGATCTCCTCTGTCCTGTGGCCTGGAGCAGGAGCAGCTGTGATTATTATTATTAATATTATTTTGGGTTCTTGTTTTGGTTTCTGGGGTCTCGGGGCTGAGCTGTGTATACTCCACGGAGCTGTCTCCTCTCATACAGTGAACGCCCACTGAACGCAATGTACGGCTTTGGATGTTTATTTTATAACGGGTTGAATCTAATCAGGGTGATGGTGACCTGTTGCATGGTTTTATTTGAATTAAACGTTATTACTTTTGCACGCGTTTGTGTCATAATTCTCGAAGGCAAATTTCACTACACTGTGTTTCATAATGTGGTATAGCAACACATACCTGAGGAGGCTCTCAGGGCCTAACCCCCCTTTAGGGGGGAAACCAAAGACTCATAGACGGGAACAGAGGAAACAGGAGAAGGTGAAACATGCCTCTAAATTTCTACTTTAAACAAACCGCTAACAGTAATAACACTATGCTGAAGAGCTGCTGTGTAGTTAGAAAACTCAAAAATGATGAGCTCTGATCTGTTCCCCTGTCATGTCCTCAAAAAGATCTAATAGAGGAGCTTCATGTCTCCAAGCTATAGACCAGACCAGCATGGCTGTATGTCTCCAAGCTATAGACCAGCCCAGCATGGCTGTATGTCCACGTCAGCTCATGTCCGTGCGACCGTCCTGTCGCCATGTTGAGAGCTGTGTGGCGGCAATAGCTCTGGACTCGGTTTAGAGAACCTTTAAAAGAACTTCACAACGGTAACTAGATGTGGGAAATTGTCATTATTTGAACATTGTACATACACAGACAGTCGTGTGTTGGGAAACCCGAACCAAGTGTCTCACCTGGACGGCGCTGTTGGCTAACCAGCCTGTAACAGTTCTATCATGGCAGGACAGTTTCTATATTACGCCTGCATGTCTTCTCTAGGTTTCATTCTTTCATGTTACACAATAATACGGTCTCATCCATCACATTTGGAGGGGCATCAATGGTAAAAGTAGTTTAGTGCGCTGGCCGTACAGCAGCGCTTCTCGTCCGTCTTCCTGGGCCGACAGCGAGATGCTTCTCTAAGCGGAACCAGACGCAGCATCTCCATTCAGCAGCTGCTGGTGCTCCCGTTTGCCTCTTTTTCTGCAAGGAAACGGGACAAAGAGTGTCACGTGGGCTGAGCCTGGGGGAGAAGAGCTGTGTGAATCAGTCACAGCGGGGGGTACAGCTGGGTGCCCTTCACTCCCTCACACACCACACACAGGAGCTTTATGGACTTCAGGGAGGAACCAGCAGCTAGACGCAGTGATGTCAACTAACTACTGAACACACACACAGAGGCAAAACACCTGACAACAGACGGCGTGTCATCGATTCTAAAATGAGCTGATTATGTGGAATTTAACAGAATATATGAAATTGATTTCCTTTAACCATTTTTTTGTCAGATTAATATTCGGAAGACACTACTGATGTATAAAAACATAACTAATAGATATATCACCATGAAACTTCCCCAGTGGATTACTGACATTCAATTAAGTTTTCTGAAAATGTATGTTTAAATATGCAATTATTAAATATGTGCAAATTTTCATACATTTCCAGAACATAAATGTGAACATTGGATAAAACCAGGTTCAAAATTCTTGTTTCATTTTGTTGACATATTAGAGTCAAAGTTTTTCTCTTTTTATCACTCAATAAATCTGAAAAATACTGTCAACAGCCATAAAACATAGATATTTTCTCCATGTTTTTAGTAATAAAATGTTGTATAAATCAAACCCCTCTGTAGAAACCTGCAGAATATAGAGAGGAATGAAACTGGAGAGTTTGGAGGATGTAAGAGCTGCTGAAGAGGACATTTATGGATCATAAGTAAAAACTAATTTTGAGGAAATGGATTGTAAACTTTCATACATTTTGAAGACACTGCAGGTGAATAGGATAAAACAATAAACTAATAGATATCACCATGAAACCTCCCCAGCTGATTACTGACATTAAGACAATTATGTTTTGTATTACAAGTTTTCTGAAATGTGATGTTTAAATATGTAAATGAGGCGTTATCTAACGGTAACTGTTGTTGAATTTAGGAGAAATCTACAGACAGAAATAGAGAAAGTAGTGAAATAAACAGCTGAATGTGTATTTAGATGTTTTCTTTCCACTAGTCTGAGAGAAGACGTGTTATAGAAGCTACATAGAGCTAAACCTCTAACTTTTGTCTGGAGTGTCTCCCCTTAAACGTGCTCTCTGTCACATTTCCACGTCCAGTCCTTCTAACAGCCTTAATGTATATATATATATATATATATGTCAGCTTGGTCAGTGTGTGTTTGGCCAGACGAGGTGCTCAGTCACTGTAATCGTATCTGCTGTGATGGACGAGCTCTCCGTCAGCCCGACTGTACCAGAGAGAGAAAGAGAAGACAACGTGCTGCCGCTCAATCAGCAGAATTAAACGTGAACAATCACCTTTAACCCTCGGGCCCATCTGACCCGGTGGCTCCCTTCTGCCCTCGGACAAACCCGTCATAGCTCTTATTAAAGGGGACATATCAGGAAGAACTCACCTCTTCAGTGCTCACACATCTGGATATCTGGAGTCGCTACCAACCCACAAACTGAAATCAGACGACTCGTCAGGTTTCTGTGAGCGGTCTAGATCAGAAGACATTAGTGGAGCGGAGAGTGGAAAAATCATGCAAATAGTGATACAAGCACCAGATGTGGCTCGATGATTCCAGAGGGGTCACTGAGCAAATAGAAACGACTGGCCACTTGAAAATCCAAAATCGACCTGCGGGTTTCTCTCATAGAAATTCATCTACTTGGTTGATTTTGGAAAATCTTGGTGTCAAATGATCTGTTTTCTAGCATGCTTGATCTAATTTTGATAGTTTAAAATAGTTTTAACTGTAATATGGCGTCCATTCTGTGTCTGTTTAGTGTCTGCTTCCTCATGAGAGCATGGGGGGTCACAGCATCCAGGGACTTCCTATTGGTGCTGATGGCTTTGTCTCCTTGTGTCGCAATGACCGTGCAACATATTTCAGCTTCACACACACTTTCTCGGCGGGAAAATGAAACCGCTGGGTCTCGATGCTTGATTCCCTAGCCGCCATATCGCAGTTAAGAATTATCAAAACCATCAAAATTAGATCCAGCATGCTAGAAAACAGATAATTTGACACCAAGATCACTCAGATCGACCAACTGGATGAATTTCTATGAGAGAAATCATCATCAGCAGGTCAGTTGGGTGCTCGTACCACTATTTGCACGATTTGACTGAAAGATGTATATCATCCGCTCCGCTACCTGGACTCAACCAGACATTCAGATATGTCTCCTGTTCCTGTGTCTCCTGCAGCTCATTAGAATATATTCCTGCTGAACGTGGTACACCGGACCCGGAGAAGAGCAATGTCGGAATTGCAAGAAGTTTTATCCAGCCGAGCTTTTCTGAGTCACCGTTCTGCAGCAGTTCAACAGTTCAGTCACGAGTCAGAGACATCAGAAGGCAGACGGACCGTTTTTTACCACGAGACCAGAATGCAATGCAACCAAAGGACGGGTTCATTTCTATCTCCACCTGTGGCTGTCAACAGCTGGATCAGATCCAGTCTGTGGAGGTGTAGACAATCACTCATGGAATCTAGTGAGTGAAGCAGAAGTAGAAGAAAGGTGAAGGGGAGCTGTATCAGAGGATCTGAGGGAGGGTTTCAGGCTGTGATCTTCACACTGAGTGTTAGTTGCTTTTCATTTTTAGTGAACGGACAAAACGCTGATGAATACCTCAAAGTCTGTATGTTTAACTTTAACAGACATTTGCTTTCAAACTGGTGAGCTGGTGTTTACAACACGGGAAGTCGTGTACATGATATTCTTGACGTTCAGGTGGTTAAGTTGTGAAGAACTCCGCTGCTAAGCAACGGAAATATTAACGTTACTGTCGGCGTCTAGGAGCCACAGAGGATAACAGTTTAGCGAGCTAGCAAGGAGGTAACATAATGCAGGAAATATAAAGACAGAATGACAGAGGAAGAAGACGAGTCCGTTGGAAATATCAACATTGATATACATTTTTGAAGAAAACAAATATAGGACTAAAATGACAATATATTAACTTATTATGCCCCGAAGAATGAACTTCTGCGGCCTCCGCCATTTCTGACAACGTCAACAAACACGTCACTACTCGGAGCTTTCAGGAACTTTCCACTGACGAGGTCGTGATACCACATACCGGGGGGGACTTGTGTTAAAGGGACTGTTTGTAACTTCTTCCAGGTATAAATCATTGCTGGTCGGTGTCTCATGGTCTCTCGTGTGTCTCCGCTGTTCAGACTCAGACTCCAACACAAACTCCAGTGAAGCACCAAAACCTCTTGGTTGTATCTAGTGAAGCTGTTAAACAGTGTTGGCCGCGGTCGGGAGGCTGAGGCGGGAGAAGCCAACACTAGGATCAGCATTGATTCATGGAGAGACCTTGGTCTGGTCAGCTAACATTACTGCCAAGCAGCTGAGATATAGAGTGATATTGTGCTTTTAGCTGACGTGTGTCTCCTCACTGTGTTGAGCGATGCTCCTTCATGTCTATGTAGAGCGAGCACAAGCGCCAGCAACAGGACGCTGACTTTAGTTGACTTAACGGACACAGGTGAAGCTGTTAACAAGACATTTAGGATTCTCACAAACAGTCCCTTTAATAATCTAAATATGCAAAGTAGCTAAAGCTGTCAGATAAATGTAGTAAAATATTTGCCTCCAAAATTTACAGTGAAGTAGAAGAATAGATATAAAGTAGCATAAAATAGGAAGTGAAGCAGCTCAAACTTGACTAAACGTAGTTTCCATCACTGTGAAAACCATCTCGATAATTAACTCCACCGGCTGAATTGGACTCCATTTGTTCATTTGTTACATTCACATGTAAAGCACCGGGGGGGTGGGGGGGTGTCAGATGGTCGCTGACACACACACTCCCACCTCCATTCTCCTGTACGACCCGGCGAGTGTTCAGGACGGAGCAGAGCAGCGTGGAGGAGCCCATCTGCTCACCGGGTCAATGCACGCACGCACGCACGCACGCACGCACGCACGCACGCACACACACACACACACACACACACACACACGCTGAGCGAGCCAATTAGCTAAATGAGACAGATTTTCCCTCAGTGTTGATTTGCATGTTTTATGGTGAGCACATGGTTTTAATACTCACATTAACGGGCTGGAATAAAAAATATAATATAATTAAACAGAAATAATTAATAAACACAAAAACTAAATGTAAAAATGTGCCCCAGATTTCAAAGTGTCACTTGTGATGTGATGTGAGCTGAATAAACTAGTGAGACGTTGGTATTTTGTCCTCCTTCACATTGAATCTGGGATATGCTACTTTATCACATCTTTATTTGGAACATGCTGGCTGGACTTCGGGTTCAGCGCTCCACCGTGGATCACATTGTTGAAGTGCAACCTCCTTTTACAAAATAATGAAAGGCTGTCAATCGATTAAAATACCTAATCGCGATGAATCGCAAATTTATTTCACATTTTTTATCTGTTCAAAATTAAACTTAAAGGGAAATTTATCGATTATTTAATACTCTTATCAAAAAAATGTCGGACATTTCTCAGACATTTTCTTTTTTTTAACATTTTTCAGACTCATTTTCTGACATTTTTTTAAGATTTATTTTTCTTTTTAAACATTTTTCTGACTTTTTTCCACATACCTGGAGGTCAGAGGTCAAGGGACCCCTTTGAAAATGGACATGACAGTTTTTCCTCGCCAAAATTTAGCAAGTTTGTAGAGTTGTTTAACCTCCTTTCTGACCAGCTAGTCTGACATGGTTGGTACCGATGGATTCATCAGGTTCTGTAGTTTCATATGATACCAGGATCTTCACTCTAGCTTTAAAACTGAGCCCACTACAACCTCCGAAAGATCGATTGTGTTGATGCGTTAAAGAAATTAGTGGCGTTAAAACGAATCTGTGTTAACGTGTTATTATTATTATGTTAATACACGATTCATACGCTATGGGGACACAGATAAGGTCTAATTTTGCTTCATTTTTTTTATTTATGTTCCTCATTTGTTGTTGAATGTAATACATATATATACATATATATATATATGTATATATATGTATTCATAATATGGCTCATATTTCTATTTTTACTTCATATTTATAGGGCTGATCTGTCTGTCTTCTTTTCTGTATTTTTCAAATGGAAACGTCCAGTCAGCCGTCAGCAAAGAGCAGAGACGTAGGTTCCCACAGTGAGCTAATCAATAAGGTTATCAATAACCTAGCTGAGTCAACGTTAGCTGTGATCAGTTTGGAAATAACTGAAAGATTTAGTACGGATGTGCTTTTTAGAAGGACTTGAAGGGAAAATAACATTTTGCAGCTAAAATATATGTGAAGGTCCTGATTTATAGATGAGGAACACCACTGGGAAGATACAGAATGAATGGATCTGCCCTTTAAGAAAGCAGCCCTGACTGTGTATGTGCTCTAACTAGCTCTACACTTCAGGTTTTATTCTCACTTTGAACTTTACTCACTATGAACACGTACAATTAGAATAAGACCTCTCTGGGGAACATGCCGTTCTATGTGTCGCAGTGCTTTCAGTCTAAACATTCTGTAACCGGAGGTGCAGGTGTGTTTCCAGTAACACCAGTTTAACTGTCGGTCTCAGAGGGAAGCTGCTAACCCAGTCCGACCAGCTCAGCTGACGACGCCGACGACTGGGTGCTGCTTTCAGTTTCATCCATACTTAACTCTTTCCTCTCTGCTGTTCAGATCGTTAACATCTGACAGCTAGCGAGGACGACACGCTGCTGGTGGTTTCACTTTAGAGGTAAACGTCAGTCCTCAAGGTAACCTTCTGCTGGACGTGTAACACAAACACAGCGTCTGTCCAAGACACAATAAAAGCTCAGAGAACAGGGGGAACACTGGTTTTGCATATTGATACCAACATTATGTTGGTATAACAAGAAATATTTCTTAAAATAAAACAACAAAATAAGTGTTAAAACTGAATAATTCGGATGATGTGCAGCAAAGACTCAGCTACTGAAACACGGGACAACTGCTCTACCAGGTGAGCTACCAGGTGATCTACCAGGTGGTGCCCCATCTGAATATTCGTAAGAGTTACAAGTTCATAACGCATTAACGCAACTTGTGATGTTCAGGTTGTAGCGGCTCAGTTTAAAGAGTGAAGATCCTGGTATCATAGTAAACTATAAACCTGATGAATCCATCGGTACCAACCAGGTCAGACTAGCAGGTCATGAAGGAGGTTAAATAACGCTCCAAACTTACACTAAATGTTGGAGAGGAAAAACTGTCATGTTCATGTTCAAAGGGGTCCCTTGACCTCTGACCTCCAGATGTGTGAATGTAAATGGGTTCTATGGGTACCCACGAGTCTCCCCTTTACAGACATGCCCACTTTATGATCATCACATGCAGTTTGGGGCAAGTCATAGTCAAGTCAGCACACTGACACACTGACAGCTGTTGTTGTCTGTTGGGCTGCAGTTTGCCATGTTCTGATTGGAGCATATTGTTTTATGCTAAATGCAGTACCTGTGAGGATTTCTGGATCAATATCTGTTATTGATTTGTGTTGTTCATTGATTTACAATAATAAATATATACATACATTTACATAAAGCAGCATATTAGTCCACTCCCATGATGATAAGAGGATTAAATATTTGACTAATCTCCCTTTAAGGTTCATTTAGAACAGATAAAATATGTGGGATTCATTTATGATTAATCGCAATTAAATATCTTAAAGGTCCCGTATCAGCTGATTCTCAGGTTCATGTTTGTATTCTGTGTTTCTACTAGAACATGTTTACCTGCTGTAATGTTAAAAAAAACACTTTATTTTCCTCATCCTGTCTGCCTGGATATACCTGTATTCACCGTCTGTCTGAAACGCTCCGTTTTAGTGCATTTCAACGGAATTGCGTTGCTAGGCAACAGCTTGGGTCCATGTTTACTTCCTGTCAGCTGATGTTATTTACATCCACTGCAACAGGAAATAAACTGGGACACATTTAGAATGTTTACGTTTAAAACCGTGTAATGATCTAAATATTGTATATTTGTGACATCACAAACAGTATTTAACAGTATTTATAAAGCACTTAAACCTGCTTTATAATGTAAAAGACATGAAAATCTCACTTTTTACAATATGGGACCTTTAATCGATTGACAGCCCTAATTATTATTATGCTATTATCATTATATCAGTGGCATAAAAGGGTCTCAAAATGACAATTATTTCTGAGACAATATGTCGTCCAACAAAAGTAGTTATCGTGAATTTGTGCTCCTTCTTTGTTCTTAAGAATCTGTCGATGTGTTGATTTTAAATTTGCTTATTGCCATTAATAACCTTCCTCAGCCGTCGACTCCTCAACAGGATGAGCCATAAAGCAGAGTGTGGGGGGGGGGGTCACCGGGGCTGTAAATGTCTCCCAATGTGACAGAGAGTCTGCAGCCTCCTGTGGCCCGGCCCGCCTCGGCCCGGTGGCCCGGCGTGGCTCTGCAGTGTGTGGATGGTTGTAAGGTGACGGAATGTGCCACCCCCCACACACACACACACACACTTCCAGGCATTATGAAGCCAGCAGATGGCCCGGAGACAAAGGGTGTGTGAGGGTGTGTGAGGCCCCCGACACCCCCCCCCCAATCCAACAAGAAGCAGGCAGTCTGTTGCCGTAGCGTTACTTTCTCACCCCCCCCTCAACCCTAACGCACACACACACTTTCTCGCCACGTGCCTCTCAATGAAGACAGATCTCTCTCTCTCTCTCTCTCTCTCTCTCTCTCTGCGTCCCTCGTTCATGCAGATGTGGCGATTTAGCCTCGATTCCTCACTTGCAGCGAAACGAGCTCCTTTAATGCAGAGACATTAGCCTAAATGATTCCCGGCGTCCTTTATCAGGCAAGAGCTCCCATTTGGGGCCCCCGCGGCAGGTAATTCTCCTTTTGACAGTGCAATTGAACCGGCCGGCGCTGAAGGGCTATTTGGCGAAGAGCCATTTAGTGTAAGTGCTCTCAAGGCCGGCGAATGACACTTGTAGAGACAATGTCACCCCCGCTGACACCATCAGTTGATTGTGTATTGAGCAGGAACGGAGGAGCGGTGCAGGCCCCAGGCCAGGAACATGCGGCATTATCGGCAGGGTGAAGTCCAAGGCGAGTGTCCGGGGAAAAAGGTACGGAGGCGGGAGGTCTCCGTCAATACCGGGTGCCAAGGACGCCGGGACGCCGGGACGGGGACATTAATGATCATTCTCTACAGGCTGCAGCAGAAATGCTCTCAAAATGCCGAGACGCCGTCCTTGAACAGACCGAGCTGCTGTGAATGGAAACGGGATAAACACATGACAGAAGATTGATTATCGGTTATCGTGGTATCAGCTGCGCAGACAGATTTACTGTTCATTGTTTGAGTTTGGTGAAATGTGCCTTTATGCTGCGTTTCTGAGAGTGAGAGAAGATGATCGATATCATTCTCATATAAATATACAGAGCTGGAGCTAAAGCTCACTACTGAACACATCTGGTTGGTTTCAGTTGCACACAAACAGTCATGTGGTGGAGTTTAACAGTTTAACAGTTTAACAGTTTAACAGTTTAACAGTTTAACAGTTTAACAGTTTATTCGTCTGTCCAGCTCTTCTGTGACGACACAACCCGAAGGAGCTGAACCTGTACGCCAGGAGAAAGCTCCACAAATAGATGTTTTTTACATTTCTGTTGATGTATGGGTAGAAATGAGATACTACGTGTTAGTTATTGAGCTTTAAAGGCGTTAGTAGGCGTATTTTATTTACTTTGGACAGAATCATCGCTCCTCATTTGCATAAAGTTGAGGGCTCGTCTACGTTATGCAAATCACGGGCGTCCGACGCGACTCGCCGCCTCTCGAAACTCCCGATAATCTTTTAAAATAAACGTTGTCGATCTAAATTAAAGACAGATTCATCAGCTGCATGGATTATTTCTCGCCTCAAATGTTTTCAGAAACACATTTCAGTGAACTATTTACGTGAAATAAGAAAAGAAAGTTTCCAAACGAGCCTCCAGACTGGTTCCGGTTTGAAAGCTGGGAGCAGCAGCCAACGGCGGGAAAGCGTTCGTCCAATCAGGATCCGAGTGCCTTGTTTCTAGAGACAGCACACCAAGCGTCCAATGCTGGGAAGCGTCGCGTCCCCTCGCGATAAAAAACGCCCCTGTGGACACCTACCGTTACAGTTTAGTGATGAGGACGGCGGTCGGGGCGGCGTTGTTAGCGGTAACCGTCGTATGAGCGCAGCAGTGCTGAGCGGCAGTATCGTCAGTCCCGTGAGTCGTCAGTCAGTGAAGTTAACGTTAACCACGACCGTTTCCTGACCCTACCGAAGTGGTTGTGTTGCCTAAACCTAACTTCCTGGGAAAACAGAAGTTTATTTTGAAAGGACACTATGCATGTAACGAGCGTATATTGACACGTCATCGCTGGTCCGTCCAAAATGAACGCAGGAGGTGAACCCCGTGCGTCGGTCTCCGAGCGGCGGTATCTGAAGAGGCGGGAGTGAGAACGTGTTGCCAGCCACCGACCGCTGATCCTGTGTGGCCGGCTTTACGTGCACATGCTGCCGGCCCGGCGATGCCAACAAAGCAGATAGAAGCTCTGATTCCAACACAAACACACACACAGAGGGAGAGTGACTTCATTCTCTGCTCAGGTAGACATCACTCCTCTATATCTTTACATAGACAACAGATGTTTAATGCTCAACCTTTAATGTACAGATGTGAGAGAGTGCTATTAATCTGCTCATCTCACATTAGGAACATCGTTTCCTAATAAAACAGGATTTCCTAAAACGTTGAATTATTATTTATTTTTTGTAATTTAGAATATTTGTAGTAAATAATAATGAACCTGTTGTTTTAGTATCTATCTCATAGCTTCATGTCATCATCCTCTCTATCATTGTGGTTTTTCCATTTTGAACAACATCTGCAGCTCTCGCCCCGTCGCTCCCCCCCCCCCAGAGACTCTGACGTCCACCAGGAGGCCGCTGACTCCGGTGATTGATGACCCCCCGAATGGAGAGCAGAGAGATGGACAGATTCCTTTTATCAGGATTGAGGTCTGACTAGATTAAAATGCAGTTGTACAACGCCTCCCCCCCAACCCCCCGCTGGCCTCCTCAGCATCCTCCGCTCCAACGACGTCAGTCAGTCAGCTCACCTGACGGCTGACACTCTCCTCCTCATCTCCTCCCTCGCTGACCTCTCATCCCCCCCACTCTGGAGGCGACACGGTGCGGACGTGTCCGATTGTGCCAGACTTTAACCAGTCACTTCCAAATTGACTGGAGGTGTTTTGTGATTTCCTTTCTGCAGAGACGTGTGTGAGACAAATCTCAGCGGAGCGTTCCTAACACCACGTGCACGAAGCTGGTTAAAAAAAGAGAAAGAAAGTATGAAATGTGTTGGAACATAAATCACAAGTCACTCTCCTCAGCGAACCACAATCAACCCGTGAAAAAACACGGCGAGTGAAGAGGGTAAATTCTCCTTCTTCTCACTCACTGAGTGCTGATTAAAAGAAAAGAGACAATCACTCTCATTCAGCGGCGTGCAGCTGCCTCATTGTCTGCTGGCGGAGACGCAGATTTCTGTGGAGGTGCTGAAAAGATGGTTCAGTGAAAAGACCTGCGTTTGTTTTTCAGATGGTCTCTAATGACTGGATGTGATTAACACAAATTATCTCACTTATCGCAGCTCAACAGGCAGACGGACCGTCTCTGGCTGCGTTTCTCTGCAACGCTGCTTAACATGCATTTAATCAGCAGTCAGCATCACACACACACACACACACACACACACACACACACAAGGACGGCAGTGGACACACACATCTCCAGCAGAAATACTCAGTCTAAGGCTGTGTGACTTTAACGCAGACGTTGTTATAAACATTATAAGATTATGGACTCAGTTTATTTTGTTCTCCATGTCAGTGTTTGATGATGTCATACCGATCCTCTGGGAAACCTCTCATCGATGACATCACTGCACAAATCCACCGTAGTGTGTAGGACAGAAACGCTGAAGAGAGGATAAAACATCTTCACACCGCTGACACATGTTTTCATTTGTTTTATGAAAATACAGTTTCTAAGACTTCATAGTGCTCAAAATGACTCAATCAGAGACAAAGTTGCTCGTAAAGGACGAAGCTGGAGTCATTTTATATGTTTCATATTGTTAACCAGCAATGTGTTAGTTCATCTCTTCATGTCTGTCACATGGTTTTAACCTCGCAGCCCGTTCTCATTCCCAGGGTCTAAGTTACCGACGCTTTGACATGCCCATCGGCGTGTGATACCAACGCACAAGCTACCCTGTAGCGCCTGCAGGAAACACACCGGGCTTTCAATTAACCTTTACGTAAAAAGTCCTTTGGTGACGTAGTTTAAAGAGTAAAAGAGACACACCGGGCGGGAGGGAGAGGAAGTGGACGGGTCCAACAAACACACGGCGTTCATCCAGGAGACCGCTGCTCATGTTCTGTGTGTTAAGTTTCACTTTCACGTTACAATCAGCTGTTCATTTGTGTCCCGTGTTCCCAACGCTAAGTCACATCTTCTCTGTACAAACGTAGTCATTTTAAACCCAACCACGTTGTTTCTTCCTAAACCTAACTAAGCGGTTTTGTTGCCTAAACCTAAGCAAGTGTTTTTGGTTGATTAACCACGTTAAGCACGTGAAAAGTCACGCCGAGGGGTCGGACAAAGCGTCAGTATGTGACGAGTTGGGTTGAGAACGTGTTGAACAACCCAGTTGCCAGAAAAAGTGTTGGCATTGTATGTTTCTGAACCAATAGAATGTTTCCTATCAGCCTCGTATCACACCTGCAGAAACACACAATGTCACCTGATTAACGTTGTGAAACGATTGGTTAGTTTTAGGCAACAAAACTACTCGGTTAAGGTTAGAAAAAAGATCACGGTTGGTGTTCAAATAATAACGTCACAACGTAACTACCACAAATAAACAACAACCGTCCTTAGCGGTTTTTGTTGCATAATGTTACGTACCAAGCGTAACGACGTAGCGCAAAACGACATAGCGCAAAACGACGTAGCGCAAAACAACGCTCCTCAACGAAGTGCCCAGGTGTGTTGCGCTCCTCAACGAGGTGCCCAGATGTGTTGCGCTCCTCAACGAGGTGCCCAGATGTGTTGCGCTCCTCAACGAGGTGTCCAGGTGTGCTGCATTTTCTAAACGAGGTTGGGAAGGAGGTGTTTCAAAGCTCCTGTGCCAGCAGCAGAAGAGAGAGGCTGCTGGTGGGGGGACTGCTGGTTCTGCTGCCTCTCAGTTTAGGACTTGATATTTTGTCTTTCTTCATATTCTCTTGAGGGTGGAGGGGCGTAACAGGCGGATTGATCCACATGTGGTGCTGTAGTGAGTGTTTGAGGCAGCAGGACGGTGGAGGACGGACCGGGTCAGAATAATCTACAGCGTGTTGTTGGAAGGAAGAAAAATAAATAATATTGCTTGTTGCAAACGTTAAGATGGAGATTGTTTAACATCTCTGGTCAGCACCTTTGAGTTGCTTTCACAGTCGACCAGGCCGGAGATGAATCCTCTTCTCTAAACATGGATGAAAATCCCCCCCTCCCCCATCGACATCAGTCTGTGAGATTAGAACACGTTTTTATGATCCGGTCCTACTGGACTGTACCTTGCAGAGCCATCTGTGGACGAGCTGTCCAGGCTGCGTTTAAGCTGCTGCCGTCTCTCCGGCCAACCACAATCTGACCTCGTGACCCCGCAGGCACCCGGAGGTCAGCCTGTCACGGCCGACGGACCGGAAGTCCCCATGGGGGGGGGGGAGGGGCTTTTTATCCAGATGAGGGTTACATGGTTATATGGAGGGCTGAGGGGTCTTCAGAGAGACATAAACCTGCCAGGCACAGGGACATACACAGGGACAGGGACAGGGACAGGGACATACACAGGGACAGGGACAGGGACATACACAGGGACAGGGACATACACAGGGACAGGGACAGGGACAGGGACAGGGACATACACAGGGACAGGGACATACACAGGGACAGGGACAGGGACAGGGACAGGGACATACACAGGGACAGGGACAGGGACATACACAGGGACAGGGACAGGGACAGGGACAGGGACAGGGACAGGGACAGGGACATACACAGGGACAGGGACAGGGACAGGGACATACACAGGATGAAATGTTAAACTTGCAGGCTGATTTCTGGAAAATGTAGTTAACTATGTAAAAGAATTCAAGTTTTACTTGAATGTATCTTCATTTGAATGCTTTGATGTGCAGCCTTACATATCTGTAACCAGGCTGTTCTCACACACCCTTCACAGCTATACCTACTAAAGGGGATGAGCACTGTAATATGTTTATATCACATCATATAATTTAGTATGTAATCCAGGTAAACATGAACCAGGAAGTATAAAGAGCAACAAACGTGGGTCAAAAAACACCGGACTTTCACGCTGGAGACGGATGTTCGTGTCCCGCGTGAAACCAGAAGTCAACGTGGATTTATTTGTAACGTAACTTCTGTATTTAAGTTACAGCACATCTGGAGTTATTTTAACCCAAACCACCATCTTTACCTAAACCTGACTCAGTAGTTTGTTGACTAAACCTAACCAAGTTGATCTATTCCTAAACCTAAACCAAGTCAATCTATTCCTAAACCTAAACCAAGTCAATCTATTCCTAAACCTAAACCAAGTCAATCTATTCCTAAACCTAACCAAGTTGATCTAATAAGGGCGGCTGTGGCTCAGAGGGTAGAGCAGGTTGTCCACCAATCGGAAGGTCGGTGGTTCGATCCCCGGCTGCTCCGGGTCACATGTCGATGTGTCCTTGAGCAAGACACTTAACCCCAAATTGCTCCCGGAGGCAGAGCCATCGGTGTGTGAATGAGTATTTAGATTAAATCCTGATGGGCAAAGTTGGCACCTTAGTAGCCTCTGCCATCAGTGTATGAATGTGTGTGTGAATGGGTGAATACTGACATGTAGTGTAAAGCGCTTTGAGTGGTCGGAAGACTAGAAAAGCGCTATATAAGTCCAAGTCCATTTTACCATCCATCTATTCCTAAACCTAAACCAAGTCGATCTTTTCCTAAACCTAACCAAGTCAATCTATTCCTAAACCTAAACCAAGTTGATCTATTCCTAAACCTAAACCAAGTCAATCTATTCCTAAACCTAAACCAAGTTGATCTATTCCTAAACCTAAACCAAGTCAATCTATTCCTAAACCTAACCAAGTCGATCTATTCCTAAACCTAACCAAGTTGATCTATTCCTAAACCTAACCAAGTCAATCTATTCCTAAACCTAACCAAGTCGATCTATTCCTAAACCTAACCAAGTCAATCTATTCCTAAACCTAACCAAGTCGATCTATTCCTAAACCTAAACCAAGTTGATCTATTCCTAAACCTAACCAAGTCAATCTATTCCTAAACCTAAACCAAGTCGATCTATTCCTAAACCTAAACCAAGTCGATCTATTCCTAAACCTAAACCAAGTCGATCTATTTCTAAACCTAAACCAAGTCGATCTATTCCTAAACCTAAACCAAGTCGATCTATTCCTAAACCTAAACCAAGTCGATCTATTCCTAAACCTAAACCAAGTCGATCTATTCCTAAACCTAAACCAAGTCGATCTATTCCTAAACCTAAACCAAGTCGATCTATTCCTAAACCTAAACCAAGTCGATCTATTCCTAAACCTAAACCAAGTCGATCTATTCCTAAACCTAAACCAAGTCGATCTATTTCTAAACCTAAACCAAGTTGATCTATTCCTAAACCTAAACCAAGTCGATCTATTCCTAAACCTAAACCAAGTTGATCTATTCCTAAACCTAAACCAAGTCGATCTATTCCTAAACCTAAACCAAGTCGATCTATTCCTAAACCTAAACCAAGTTGATCTATTCCTAAACCTAAACCAAGTCGATCTATTCCTAAACCTAAACCAAGTCGATCTATTTCTAAACCTAAACCAAGTTGATCTATTCCTAAACCTAAACCAAGTCGATCTATTCCTAAACCTAAACCAAGTCAATCTATTCCTAAACCTAAACCAAGTCAATCTTTTCCTAAACCTAACCAAGTCAATCTTTTCCTAAACCTAAACCAAGTTGATCTATTCCTAAACCTAAACCAAGTCGATCTATTCCTAAACCTAAACCAAGTCGATCTATTTCTAAACCTAAACCAAGTTGATCTATTCCTAAACCTAAACCAAGTCAATCTTTTCCTAAACCTAACCAAGTCAATCTTTTCCTAAACCTAACCAAGTTGATCTATTCCTAAACCTAACCAAGTCAATCTTTTCCTAAACCTAAACCAAGTTGATCTATTCCTAAACCTAAACCAAGTCGATCTATTCCTAAACCTAAACCAAGTCGATCTATTTCTAAACCTAAACCAAGTTGATCTATTCCTAAACCTAAACCAAGTCAATCTTTTCCTAAACCTAACCAAGTCGATCTATTCCTAAACCTAACCAAGTCAATCTATTCCTAAACCTAAACCAAGTCAATCTTTTCCTAAACCTAACCAAGTCGATCTATTCCTAAACCTAACCAAGTCAATCTATTCCTAAACCTAAACCAAGTCAATCTTTTCCTAAACCTAACCAAGTCGATCTATTCCTAAACCTAACCAAGTCAATCTATTCCTAAACCTAAACCAAGTTGATCTATTCCTAAACCTAAACCAAGTCGATCTATTCCTAAACCTAACCAAGTCAATCTATTCCTAAACCTAACCAAGTCAATCTATTCCTAAACCTAACCAAGTCAATCTATTCCTAAACCTAAACCAAGTCAATCTTTTCCTAAACCTAACCAAGTCGATCTATTCCTAAACCTAACCAAGTCAATCTATTCCTAAACCTAAACCAAGTTGATCTATTCCTAAACCTAAACCAAGTTGATCTATTCCTAAACCTAAACCAAGTCGATCTATTCCTAAACCTAAACCAAGTCGATCTATTCCTAAACCTAACCAAGTCAATCTATTCCTAAACCTAACCAAGTCGATCTATTCCTAAACCTAAACCAAGTCAATCTTTTCCTAAACCTAACCAAGTCGATCTATTCCTAAACCTAACCAAGTCAATCTATTCCTAAACCTAAACCAAGTTGATCTATTCCTAAACCTAAACCAAGTTGATCTATTCCTAAACCTAAACCAAGTCGATCTATTCCTAAACCTAAACCAAGTCGATCTATTTCTAAACCTAAACCAAGTTGATCTATTCCTAAACCTAAACCAAGTCGATCTATTCCTAAACCTAAACCAAGTTGATCTATTCCTAAACCTAAACCAAGTCGATCTATTCCTAAACCTAAACCAAGTCGATCTATTCCTAAACCTAAACCAAGTCGATCTATTCCTAAACCTAAACCAAGTCGATCTATTCCTAAACCTAAACCAAGTCGATCTATTTCTAAACCTAAACCAAGTTGATCTATTCCTAAACCTAAACCAAGTTGATCTATTCCTAAACCTAAACCAAGTCGATCTATTCCTAAACCTAAACCAAGTCAATCTTTTCCTAAACCTAACCAAGTCGATCTATTCCTAAACCTAACCAAGTCAATCTATTCCTAAACCTAAACCAAGTTGATCTATTCCTAAACCTAACCAAGTTGATCTATTCCTAAACCTAAACCAAGTTGATCTATTCCTAAACCTAACCAAGTTGATCTATTCCTAAACCTAAACCAAGTTGATCTATTCCTAAACCTAAACCAAGTCGATCTATTCCTAAACCTAACCAAGTCAATCTTTTCCTAAACCTAACCAAGTTGATCTATTCCTAAACCTAACCAAGTCAATCTTTTCCTAAACCTAAACCAAGTTGATCTATTCCTAAACCTAAACCAAGTCGATCTATTCCTAAACCTAAACCAAGTCGATCTATTTCTAAACCTAAACCAAGTTGATCTATTCCTAAACCTAAACCAAGTCAATCTTTTCCTAAACCTAACCAAGTCAATCTTTTCCTAAACCTAACCAAGTTGATCTATTCCTAAACCTAACCAAGTCAATCTTTTCCTAAACCTAAACCAAGTTGATCTATTCCTAAACCTAAACCAAGTCGATCTATTCCTAAACCTAAACCAAGTCGATCTATTTCTAAACCTAAACCAAGTTGATCTATTCCTAAACCTAAACCAAGTCAATCTTTTCCTAAACCTAACCAAGTCGATCTATTCCTAAACCTAACCAAGTCAATCTATTCCTAAACCTAAACCAAGTCAATCTTTTCCTAAACCTAACCAAGTCGATCTATTCCTAAACCTAACCAAGTCAATCTATTCCTAAACCTAAACCAAGTTGATCTATTCCTAAACCTAAACCAAGTCGATCTATTCCTAAACCTAACCAAGTCAATCTATTCCTAAACCTAACCAAGTCAATCTATTCCTAAACCTAACCAAGTCGATCTATTCCTAAACCTAAACCAAGTCAATCTATTCCTAAACCTAAACCAAGTCGATCTATTCCTAAACCTAAACCAAGTCAATCTATTCCTAAACCTAACCAAGTTGATCTATTCCTAAACCTAAACCAAGTCGATCTATTCCTAAACCTAACCAAGTCGATCTATTCCTAAACCTAAACCAAGTCAATCTATTCCTAAACCTAAACCAAGTTGATCTATTCCTAAACCTAAACCAAGTCGATCTATTCCTAAACCTAAACCAAGTCGATCTATTCCTAAACCTAAACCAAGTCGATCTATTCCTAAACCTAAACCAAGTCAATCTATTCCTAAACCTAAACCAAGTCGATCTATTCCTAAACCTAACCAAGTCAATCTATTCCTAAACCTAACCAAGTCAATCTATTCCTAAACCTAAACCAAGTCAATCTATTCCTAAACCTAAACCAAGTCGATCTATTCCTAAACCTAACCAAGTTGATCTATTCCTAAACCTAACCAAGTCAATCTATTCCTAAACCTAAACCAAGTCAATCTATTCCTAAACCTAAACCAAGTCAATCTATTCCTAAACCTAACCAAGTCAATCTATTCCTAAACCTAACCAAGTCAATCTATTCCTAAACCTAAACCAAGTCAATCTATTCCTAAACCTAAACCAAGTCAATCTATTCCTAAACCTAAACCAAGTCAATCTATTCCTAAACCTAACCAAGTCGTTTAATTTTGAAAAAACTGGTACAGAAATTGTGTTACTGGACATTCGTAGTAAAACGCACAAAAAATAAGTTAAGTAAAAATAAAACAAGTTAATATATTGTAAATTTAGTTGTATATTACTTTTCTCCGTAATATGTCTGAGGAAAATGTTGATATTCCCAACAGCCTCGTCTTTTTCCTCTGTCATTCTGTCTTTATATTTCCTGCATTATGTTACCTCCTTGCTAGCTCGCTATACTGTTAGCCTCTGTGGCTGCTAGACGCCGACAGTAACGTTAATATTTCCGTTGCTTAGCAGCGGAGTTCTTCACAACTTAACCACCTGAACGTCAAGAATATCATGTACACGACTTCCCGTGTTGTAAACACCAGCTCACCAGTTTCATTTGAAGGAAACATATTTTACAAACTGCTGTGAGACTGTGTTGGAATGATATAAAAACTTACGGACCCGCCCTTTGAAAAACAACATGAATATATATCGTAAGAAATTTCTGAACTAAAGGAGCTGGTTAGGTGAATAAAAAAAGAATAAAACAAGACTAAGAGGTGATCTTTTATTTGGTCCCCATGTTTTATGCTTGTTACGACAGACGCAGATACTATTAAGAGTAGAGAGATCCTCACCAGAGGCACGCGAAGGCAGATGCTTGTATGTAAGTTAATGGTGACCTATATCTGATGCACTGATTAACATACCGAGACGATGCTGCTGCAGGTTATCAGCTCTGTAACGAGCAGCTGGATGATGATGATGGAATATATCAGAGGTGGTTGGAGGTGTTAGCAGCAGTAGAGGGGTGTGTGTGTGTGTGTGTGTGTGTGTGTGTGTGTGTGTGTGTGTGTGTGTGTGGGTGTGTGTGGGTGTGTGTGTTGGGGCAGCATAAATTGTGTTAGCTACTTCATTGAGAGACAATGGAGGACAAGATGTTGTGTGTAGTGTCACCCACGTGCTTCTGCACCACTATTGTCTGCTCTGCTTCCCTGAGAGAGACGGAGGAGGAGGAGGAGGAGGAGGAGGGTTAGTTGACTGCTGTGTGTGTGTGTGTGTGTGTGTGTGTGTGTGTGTGTGTGTGTGTGTGTGTGTGTGTGTGTGTGTGTGTGTGTGTGTGTGTGCGTGGAGAAGCACAGACGGCTCGTGGTAATTTGATGTGTGTCCCCGGGGATGTTTGATGGATTAATGCTAAGCAGCTCCCTCTTCCAAAGCACCACCTGATCTTTGGGGCTGGTGCCCCTCATATAAAAGGCTGCAGTAGTGCTGAGCTCAGCTAGTCCAGACATCCCTCTCTCTCTCTCTCTCCATCTCTCTCTCTCTCTCTCTCTGTCTCTGTTTCTCCTTCGCCACTTTCTGTCTTCCTCTCCATCCTCCCTGTCCTCTGCTTTCTCTCTCTCTCTCTCTGTCTGCTGCTTTCACCACATTTTCTCTTTCCTTTAAATCCAGGACAGATTATTATTTATTATTTGTGGCCTGCTGAAGGAGGCCGCCTGGACGCTCAGCAACATTTCTTCTTTTTAAATCCTCCGCCTGCTCACATCTTTTCTATGAGGCTCTAGCAGCAGTTCTTGTTTTTAAAAAAAGAAAAATGCCACGTTCCTTTTTGGTGAAGCAGCCGAAGGTCCACGATTTGTCGTCTTCCAACTACTACCACCACCAGCACCATCAGCACCAGCAGCAGCACTGGGATGACTCCTACACTGTGACACATGCCATCACAGAGTCGGCCACCAACTTGGCGGTGCGTTTGAGTGAAAATGGTGAGTTCTCAACTTGTTTGTTTGTCTGCTGCAGTGTTGATTTCTGTCCTTTGGAGAATTTTTTTTTAACATAACAGATATGTTGTTGTCTTTGCTTCCTAATCGCTGTTGGAACCCCAGCTCCCCCCCCCCCTCCCCAAAGCAACCCCAGCTCCCCCCCCCCCTCCCCAAAGCAACCCCAGCTCCCCCCCCCCCCTCCCCAAAGCAACCCCAGCTCCCCCCCCCCCCCTCCCCAAAGCAACCCCAGCTCCCCCCCCCCCCCTCCCCAAAGCAACCCCAGCTCCCCCCCCCCCCTCCCATATGCCTCCTCAGGACTTTTGTTTTCTAACTCGGCGGATGCTAAATAGTATTCAGGTCACGCTGCCTCAATCTGCTTAATACTCAAACCAGATCACACGGCAGCCTCTGGCTTTAATACGGTTGTGTACATGAATGATGAGATATACGTGCACACGTGCACAAATGCACACGCACACAAAATCTGACGCAAGCCTTTGTCAGGTCCAACTAGAGAGAAGGGGAAGGGGAGAAAGCAGATAGCCACATGGGACGGTGTTGTCCTTAGATGGTGCAGTTGCCCTTGAGTCTCTCTCCTCTCATCATCCCCCCCCCCATCCCTCGTTCATCTCTCCATCTGATCCTGCAGGATGTTAGATAGCCACAGGGAGTAGGATTGCAGCAACACAATCCATATGTGGAGCAGCGAGAGGTGATGGAACAGGGTTTTTAGAGGATCCGGGTATTGACTGGAAACAGAGAGTGCTGCAGGTAATTCAATAAAGTGCAACATGAGCAGCTCTCTGGCCGACAGCAGAGCTTCATCTGACGGCTTCTCTGCAGAGGCTGGAAGTGAGGACACCCCTTAATGTGTGTGTGTGTGTGTGTTTGAGAAGCATCCAAAGAAATGTGTGCTGCTTTGAGCGGATTCACATCCCCCCCCCCCAGCATCACAGATCCTGTGTTGGAGTTGAATCATTTGTCCTCCAGATTTAGGATGCCAGCTGTCTGCTTCCCTTTGTGTCCCAGTGTGTGTGTGTGTGTGTGTGTGTGTGTGTGTTGGGGGGAGTGGGCTCAATATACCATTGACTGCTGTCAAGATCAGACCCCCCCCCCCCCCCCCTTCCCTCTTTGCCAAATCACAGTCCCCCACCTGTCACTCACCCCCCTCCCCCCCACTCTCTCTCCATCCTCATGAACACTCTCAGAAGCGCCACAGATGGGGAATGATCTGATTAAAATGATTTAGTGATTGAGGGGATTTCACTGCTGAGACTCTGTTTTGATCACCCCCCCCCTAACAGATTTAGCCGTGCTGCTGCTGCCGCGCGGCGCCGACAGGTGGATCGATCAGCAGCCCAACTATTGCTCCGCTCACTGTTTAGTCAGCGTCAGCACTTTGTGTTTGAGCCTCGATGTGCCTCCGTCCACATGTCTCCGTCCCTCCGGTAGCACTTGTTGGAGCCAGAGGAGGTTATCGATCGGGGGCAGAACCGTGCACCCAAAGACTCATTAATATTTCATCCTCAAAGCTTGCTGAACCTGGCACTTACAAATAGCTTCCTGTAGAGGTTTCGTATTGATCAGAGGTTTGGGTGAGAGGGCACTTTTCATCAGAGGTTACTGAGATCTTCCAATGACAAATACTCTACATCTCTACACATACATATCGTGGAGCGTTATTCATTCTAACATCTAGTGTTGGAGCCTTAATGTAGTTTTTGTTTGTTTTACTTTTATCTGTTGATGACACAATTAATGTCTGCCTGCAGTTCTAGCACTGGCCACCGGGTGTAACATGGACATGAGAGTGCATATAGGTAAGCTCTCCTGATTAGGATCAGGTGTGTGTGAGACGGAGAGCCAAACAGTTTTTGGCCGTGCCGAGCTGAGCCGAGCCGAGCCTTGCCGAGCGGGCCGTGCCGAGCCGAGCCGAGCCTTGCCATATGAAACATTGTTGAATTAGATCCCGCTGAATGGAAACAGGGGAAGAACATGATGGTGAGATGTGAAAATGTAAATAACGTTACACAGCGCACTGGACATTGGTTTGTTTGTAGAGCACGCGTCCGAACAAGATCTCCCGTCCGCCCCTCAGTGGATTATAGATTTAGGTATTTGTTTGTGAAAAGTCATTACATCTAGTCTGACCTGGTTGGTAGGTTCAGTTCTAAATCTAGAGTGAAGATCCTGGTATCATAGTAAACTATAGAACCTGATGAATCCATCAGTACCAACCAGGTCAGACTAGCTGGTCATGAAGGAGTTAAATAACGCTCCTAACTGACACTAAATGTTGGAGAGGAAAAACTGTCATGTCCATGTTCAAAGGGGTCCCTTGACCTCTGACCTCCAGATCAGTGAATGTAAATGGGTTCTATGGGTACCCACGAGTCTCCCCTTTACAGACATGCCCACTTTATGATCATCACATGCAGTTTGGGGCAAGTCATAGTCAAGTCAGCACACTGACACACTGACAGCTGTTGTTGCCTGTTGGGCTGCAGTTTGCCATGTTATGATTGGAGCAGATTGTTTTATGCTAAATGCAG
This sequence comes from Sebastes fasciatus, assembly GCF_043250625.1. Lineage (NCBI taxonomy): Eukaryota > Metazoa > Chordata > Actinopteri > Perciformes > Sebastidae > Sebastes > Sebastes fasciatus. The sequence continues at coordinate 1,018,514 of NC_133795.1, forward strand.
TACCTGTGAGGATTTCTGGATCAATATCTGTCATTGATTTGTGTTGTTAATTGATTTATAATAATAAATATATACATACATTTACATAAAGCAGCATATTTGTCCACTCCCATGTTGATAAGAGGATTAAATACTGGACTAATCTCCTTTAAGGTTCATTTAGAACAGAGCGATTAATCATTGACAATCATGCAATTAATCACTATTAAATATTTTAATCGATTGACAGCCCTCGTCTTTATTGATTGTGTTTTTTCTCTCCCAGGCTACATCCATGATTACATCATCCCGTCAGTGTTGCAGAAGGAGCCGGGTCATGAGCAGACCGGGCTCTCCTCGGTGCCCCTGTACTCCCCGGGTGGCAGCGGCGGGGAAGAGTTCTCCGACCACGACATGGAGCATCCGGACAGCCCCGTCTCCAGCGGCACGGTCGAGTCCGACAGCAGCGGCCCCGAGCTGGAGGCGTGCGGCATCGACGCCTTCCTCATCTCTGACGGACGCTCCCGCCGCAGGCCCGGCCAGAGGTGTCCCCGCAAGGGAGGCAGCCGATCGGACAGCAGCGAGGGCGTCGGCTCGGCGGACTGCAGCCCCGCCAAAGGGAAGTCCAAAGGGCGCCACGCGTGCGGCGAGTGCGGCAAGTCTTACGCCACGTCTTCCAATCTGAGCAGACACAAGCAGACTCACCGCAGCCTGGACAGCCAGCAGGCCAGGAAGTGTCCCACCTGCCACAAAGTGTACGTGTCCATGCCTGCGCTGGCCATGCACATGCTGACCCACGACCTGAAGCACGAGTGCACGGTGTGCAGCAAAGCCTTCAGTCGACCCTGGCTCCTGCAGGGCCACATGAGGTCCCACACCGGCGAGAAACCGTTCGCATGCGCCCACTGCGGTAAAGCCTTCGCCGACCGCTCCAACCTGCGCGCCCACATGCAGACGCACTCGGCCTTCAAGCACTACTCCTGCAAACGCTGCCACAAGACCTTCGCCCTCAAGTCATACCTGAACAAGCACTACGAGTCGGCCTGCTTCAAAGGGAGCCAACCGGAGGACGACTGCAGCTCTGAGGACTGACGGGAAATATTCATCTTTTCATTTCTATTTATACACTTTTTAATAGTTCATACGACGGAGTCAGAGAAAAAGCTTCTCAGGCTTTCACATGCATGCATCATAATCCTGCCTTTTGATATAAGCAATAACCTCACTTGAAATTATTCAGGAATTATGTATGAAATTCATAAAAAATCTCAGTGTTGTTCACAAATATAAAATATTTTATATTGTTTTTTATAAATTGAATTGCAATAATTTACATGCCAGTATTATTTTATAAGCCAACTAGCTCTTAATTTACCTCAAACATATCTTATTCGTTAAGAAAAAATGTATTTGTGTATTTATTAATTTATTTAACTATTTATTTGCCAATTTTTGAAGATTATTTATTTATTATTGGTTAATGTATTTGTGAATTTAACATGGATTTATTAGATGCCATGTATTGGATTTGTTGAAAACAAAAGTCAAAATATATTCTGACGCTCTATATTTCTCTGTCTGATCAATTTGGTGATGACAATAAAACTGATGAAAATAAATAATTACTAAAACTCCTTCATGCCTGCACACACGCAACGATGCAACACACTTAGAGTTGAACACATTGGACTTGCATTTATATAGCGCTTTTCTAGTCTTCCAACCACTAAGAGCTCTTTACACTACATGTCAGCATTCACCCATTCACACACCCATTCACACACACATTCATACACACATTCACACACACATTCACACACCCATTCACACACACATTCACACACACATTCACACACCCATTCACACACCCATTCACACACACATTCATACACACATTCACCCATTCACACACCCATTCACACACCCATTCATACACACATTCACACACACATTCACACACCCATTCACACACACATTCACACACACATTCACACACACATTCACCCATTCACACACCCATTCACACATTCACACACACATTCACACACACATTCACCCATTCACACACACATTCACACACCCATTCACACACACATTCACACACACATTCACCCATTCACACACCCATTCACACACACATTCATTCACACACTGATATCAGAGGCTGCTAAGGTGCCAACTTCGCCCATCAGGTTCTAATCTAAATACTAATTCACACACGATGTCTCTGCCTTCGGGAGACATTTGGGGTTAAGTGTCTTGCTCAAGGACACATCGACATGTGACCTGGAGCAGCTGGGGATCGAACCACCGACCTTCCGATTGGTGGACGACCCGCTCTACTCTCTGAGCCACAGTCGTCTTTTTAGTCAGTTAAGTCAGCTCTAATTTTAAAAGTTATTTTTCTGGCCCAAAGTCCAAAATGTCTTCATAAGAGAAAAATATCAAACTTTTGCTCGAATGTGGGAAAAAATGAAATATTCCGTAATTCACCATAATCACATGGCGTCCGTTTTGCTCTTACGTCCCGCTCAGGGTGGGAAGGATCTCCGTAAACTCGTCACACAGCTCCGGTATAGAACCAGATGGTGGAGCGCTCCAAACATCTGACTTGTGCATCCAGTTTAGTGCTGAAACAATCAAACGTGAACAGATCCGTCTGTAAAGATCCTCAAAACCATCCAAACAAAGACAGATACAGCAGCTGGATCAAAGGTCGCATCCACCATGTTGAAGGAGAGACCGCCGGCACGCGGCACGCGGCACGCGGCACGCGGCACGCTGCTATCTGACATCAGCTAAGTTAAGTTGGCAAGTAGCTCACTTGATAGCTTGTTCAGTATTGTGTCAGAGGAGACATCAGCAGCCTGTCGGCCTGCTAGTTTGATTTATTAGTAATATGACAGCGGGCTAACATTAGCTAACGCAAAGCACTACCGTTAGCTAGCGTTGTGTGTTGTTTGCCAGATGATATTTGTGTTTGTCAGATGAATGAGCTCGTCTGGCATAGCTACTGTAGAACATCTTCATTTTGGTTTCAGTCAAAGTTAAGAGTAGCAGCACTATCATGGTCAGGACAAAGCGTTAGCTAGAAACGAGTGGAGCAACGTCAACTTTACAACTTCGTCTGACGGCTACTAGACCAGAGAGACTGTAGCCTGTGTGTTTGTGGAGTTCTGTTCTGAAGCCTTGAATTTGGCATTTTGGCCATCGCCATCTCGGAAAGCCGACGCTGAAGAGTCTTAAACCTGCATCCTGTCTACCAGCCAGCAGGGGGCGACTCCTCTGGCTGAATAGAAGTCAATGATGAAGAGTCTTTAACCTTCATCCTCTCTACCAGCCAGCAGGGGGCGACTCCTCTGGTTCTATAGAAGTCTCTGAGAACATGAGTCTACTTCTCTCTTGATTTATGACCTCAGTAAACATTGTAAACATGAGTTTATGTTTCAAGTCTTCTTCATACAGCATGATGTTCATTTAGTAACTGATGGTCCCGTTTAGAGTCAGATAGACCAGAAAGCAGGGGATGCTTTAGGGCGGGGCTACCTGCTGATTGACAGGTCGTTACCACGGCGTTGTCCGGTCTGGCAGTTGTCCTTGTTTTCGTCTTATAGAACTTTAACCCTTTCACAGCGTGTTTTCACTTCATCAAAGTTAATTATAAACTCTTTGGTCGCCTAAAAATGTCTTAGCTTAGCTCCGCCCTCTCTGTCACACCTGGTTGCAAAAAACCAAGATGGCGACGGCCAAAGTCCCAAACTTGAGGCTTCAAAGCGGCAGTCCGACGGGCGACGTCACGGTGACTATGTCCTCTTCTTATATACAGTCTATGTCATATTTCAAAGAGTCAATAAATGCAGCCATCGTTTGCTAACATGATGATTTATTTATCGATGTGTTCAGATGGATCTCTGACTATCAAACATAATGTGACCACATTCTGTTTCCCAGGTGATCCTCAGACACTCGTAAAGAAACCAGATGACCAAAGAAACACGCGGCAGAATGTAAACTATGGAAACCATTAAACCCATTGTCTGTTAGGATGTGTTCTTAATCACAACCAGTAACCAGCATCACTCGTACTGCGTCTCAGATCACGCTGTGAACTCAGCATCACCTGGTTCTTTGTTGACTGTCTGAGGTCGACCTCTGCAGTGCTGCCTCTGACCAGCAGAGGGGGCAACCATACAAACACTACAGAACCATGATCTGACCCCCCCCCTCTGCTGGAAGAGTCCGGACTAACACATAAAAACAGCATTAATGTGTTAAAACAGACACATTGAGAAGCTGAAGCTCAGCAGGGTGTGTCATCATCACCATCATCATCATCAACATCATCATCACCATCATCAACATCATCATCAGCACCATCAGCAGCACCCAGCCTGAAGCCAGTCCTCCTCCTCCCACCCTGCCATGTTAGGAGATCCAGATCCTGGCCCTTCACAGCACAACGCTGCAGCCCGACCACAGGATGTGATCCGGGTCAGGTGTCATGAGAACTGGGCTGCTGGTCCAGACCAGACAGGACTGAGACCGACCCCCCAGGGGAAACACAAGTATGTGTCTCAGTAGACCAGAGACTGGAGATGGCTATTTACAGACACAATGGCCACCGTTCAAAACACATACTCATGTCTGTTCGTATGTATACACGTGCACTTACACACACACACACACACACACTATAGGGGAGAACAGGGTCAGTTTGACCTGATGGGAAGATACAAATATACCTTCTGAGATCATCTGAAAAAAAGTCTGAATATTGTCTGAAAAATGTCCGAAAAAGTCTGAAGAAAAGCCAAAGAAGATTCTGAAATATGTCCAAAAGAAAGTTAGAAAAATGTCCAAAAAAAGGGTGATGAAATGCCAAAAAGAAAAAGGCCGAAAAACATCAAAAAACGTCCAAAAAACATCAGAAAATTGTCTGAAAAAGGCTGAAGAAAGGATGAAGAACCGACATGTCCAAAAAAGAAATTTGAAAAATGTTGGAAAAATCTTTAATCTAAATGCAGTACCTGTGAGGGTTTCTGGTCAATATCTGTCATTGATTTGTGTTGTTCATTGATTTACAATAATAAATATATACATACATTTACATAAAGCAGCATATTAGTCCACTCCCATGTTGATAAGAGGATTAAATACTGGACTAATCTCCTTTAAGGTTCATTTAGAACAGATAAAATAATGTGCGATTAACTATGGACAACCATGGGTTTAATAACGATTGAATATTTGAATGTATTGACAGCCCTATAGTTATCAGAGCTTTCACTATCTCAGTTTCTTCAATGTGAAGATTTACTGCTTTAGACTGCTGTTCAGGTAAAAACCTGAACAGCAGTCACCTTGGGTTGCCACGGACGTGGGCTTTTTCCTGCTATTTTCTGACATTGTGAAGACTAAACAATATAAAGAAATGATGGACAGATTAATGGACTATAATAATAATAATAATAATAGTTATTTGCAGCTGTTGAATAAACACAGACTGATAGTAGGAGAGAATGACAGAATGAAGAATGAGTCTCATTGACCTCTTTATGCCCTGTGTGGCCGGACTCTGAGGAGGATACGGCCATAAAAACAAGTAATCATGTTCTACTGTACATGTCGGTAGACATGAAACCTCCACCGCAGACAAAGGAGCAGAACGCCGCCGCAGATCAACGCTGCTCGCCAATCAACACGGAGGATGTGACCGCCGTGTCCAGAGCACGGAGAATGACCTCAAGGCCAAAACGGATGAGTCTTTTTATAGCCTCCTTTATCAGACCTCCAGCCACGTCTGTGACATCACGTCAGACCGGCTTTTATAGCCGACTTGTAGATTTCTCTGCTGCGATAAACTCCGCTGACCCGCGGAGGCCTCGGCTCAGAGGTCCCAGGTGGCTCTGGAGGAAGGCCACAGGAACGTCAGGCCCAGCCCGGTGGACATTAAAGGCAGCGGTGGGCTCCTCCAGAAGAATCATAGCGTGTGAGTCCACGTCCGGTATCGCCAGGGTTGACTTGATGTTCGGGGATCCCACGAGAGATGATGACACACTAGTTCATCAGCCCCAGGATCCAGAAACACCTGCTGCTTTCAGATATCAGTCCCATAAAGAAGCCTCCAGGTGTTTATTTGAGCTCCGGTGTTACCTTTAGAGGCCAACACAAGAAACATTCACCCATAAAACATCTCACTCAATGGGAACTCGGGACCGGCCGCTCGCAGTGATGTCATCTCATAAGAAAAGACATCTTCAAATGAAGAAGTCTTTAACGCGAGAGGTGAGACGAGACAGGAGGAGGCCATTTGTTGAACTTCTCACAAAACACCACAACACCTGTCCTGGTGGATCAGACTGTCAGGAGCTGTGAAACACGATCAGGGTCTTCTGGAGGGGAAGGAGCGGGGGAGGAGGAGGAGAAAGGTGGAGGAGGGTGACGGGATGGGACACACACTATAGGGGAGAACAGGGTCAATTTGGTCTGATGGGAAAATACAAATATACCTTGTGAAACCAGAAAATTATATGAATAAAAGTCTGAAGAAAGGCCAAAAAGTATTTGACAAAAAGTCTGCAGAAAAGTCTGACATATGTCAGAAAAAAAGTCTGAAAAATGTCTGGAAAAAAAGATGTGAAAAAAAATATCTGAGAAAAAGTCTGAAAAAAAATTTCCCCCAAAAAATATCTGAAAAACTGTCAGAAAAAAAATATCTGAAAAATGTCAAACAAAAAAGTCTGAAAAAAAGTCTGAAAAAAATATCTGAAAAATGTCGAACAAAAAATATCTGAAAAGATGTCCGAAAAAGAAGTCTGAAAAAAAAGATCTGAAAAAATGTCCGAAAAAAAAGATCTGAAAATACGTCCGAAAAAAAAGATCTGAAAGAAATGTCCGAAAAAAAAGATCTGAAAAAATATCTGAAAAAAATGTCTGAAAAAAAAATCTGAAAAAAAAGATCTGAAAAATGTCGGACAAAAATGTCCGAAAAAAAAGATCTGAAAAAAAAGATCTGAAAAAATGTCCGAAAAAAAGTCTGAAAAAAAAAATCTGAAAAAAAAGATCTGAAAATATGTCAAAAAAAAAGATCTGAAAAAATGTCCGAAAAAAAAGATCTGAAAAAATGTCCGGAAAAAAAAGATCTGAAAAAAATGTCTGAAAAAAAAGATCTGAAAAAAGTCTGAAAAAAAAGATTGAAAAAAAAGATCTGAAAAACGTCGGACAAAAAAGATCTGAAAAAAATGTCAGAAAAAAAAGATCTGAAAATATGTCAGAAAAAAAAGATCTGAAAAAATGTCGAACAAAAAATGTCAGGAAAAAAAGATCTGAAAAAAAAGATCTGAAAAAATGTCCGAAAAAAAAGTCTGAAAAAGAAGTCTGAAAAAAAATATCTGAAAAAATTTCCGAAAAAAAATATCTGAAAATACGTCCGAAAAAAAAGATCTGAAAAAATATCTGAAAAAAATGTCTGAAAAAAAAGATCTGAAAAATGTCGGACAAAAATGTCCGAAAAAAAAGATCTGAAAAAAAAGATCTGAAAAAATGTCCGAAAAAAAGTCTGAAAAAAAAAATCTGAAAAAAAAGATCTGAAAATATGTCAAAAAAAAAAGATCTGAAAAAATGTCCGAAAAAAAATGTCGAACAAAAAATGTCAGAAAAAAATGATCTGAAAAAAAAGATCTGAAAAAAAATATCTGAAAAATGTCGGACAAAAAAGATCTGAAAAAATGTCCGAAAAAAAATATCTGAAAAAAATGTCTGAAAAAAAAGATTGAAAAAAAAATATCTGAAAAATGTTGGACAAAAAAGATCTGAAAAAAAAGTCAGAAAAAAATGACCTGAAAAAATGCCAGAAAAAAAAGTCTGAAAAAAAGTCTGACAAAAAAGATCTGAAAAAATGTCCGAAAAAAAATGTCGAACAAAAAATGTCAGAAAAAAAAGATCTGAAAAAAAAGATCTGAAAGAAATGTCAGAAAAAAAAGATCTGAAAAAAAAGATCTGAAAAAAAAGATCTGAAAAAAGTCTGAAAAAAAAGATTGAAAAAAAAGATCTGAAAAACGTCGGACAAAAAAGATCTGAAAAAAAGTCTGAAAAAAAAATCTGAAAAAAAGTCTGACAAAAAAGATCTGAAAAAATGTCCGAAAAAAAATGTCGAACAAAAAATGTCAGAAAAAAAAGATCTGAAAAAAAAGATCTGAAAAAATGTCAGAAAAAAAAGATCTGAAAGAAATGTCAGAAAAAAAAGATCTGAAAAAATGTCCGAAAAAAATGATTGAAAAAAAAGATCTGAAAAACGTCGGACAAAAAACATCTGAAAAAAATGTCAGAAAAAAAAGATCTGAAAAAATGTCAGAAAAAAAAGTCTGAAAAAAAAGATCTGAAATATGTCGGACAAAAATGTCCGAAAAAAAAGATCTGAAAAAAAGTCTGAAAAAAAAATCTGAAAAAAAGTCTGAAAAAAAAGATCTGAAAATATGTCAGAAAAAAAAGATCTGAAAAAATGTCCGAAAAAAAATGTCGAACAAAAAATGTCAGGAAAAAAAGATCTGAAAAAAAAGATCTGAAAAAATGTCCGAAAAAAAAGATCTGAAAAATGTCGGACAAAAAAGATCTGGAAAAAAAAGATCTGAAAAAATGTTTGAAAAAAAAGTCTGAAAAAAAAGATCTGAAAAAATGTCAGAAAAAAAAGATCTGAAAAAAATGTCCGGAAAAAAAAATCTGAAAAAAAAGATCTGAAAAATGTCGGACAAAAAAGATCTGAAAAAAAGTCAGAAAAAAAAGATCTGAAAAATGTCGGACAAAAAAGATCTGAAAAAAAAGATCTGAAAAAAATGTCAGAAAAAAAAGATCTGAAAAAATGTCAGAAAAAAAAGTCTGAAAAAAAAGATCTGAAATATGTCGGACAAAAATGTCCGAAAAAAAAGATCTGAAAAAAAGTCTGAAAAAAAAATCTGAAAAAAAGTCTGAAAAAAAAGATCTGAAAATATGTCAGAAAAAAAAGATCTGAAAAAATGTCCGAAAAAAAATGTCGAACAAAAAATGTCAGGAAAAAAAGATCTGAAAAAAAAGATCTGAAAAAATGTCCGAAAAAAAAGTCTGAAAAAAAAGATCTGAAAAATGTCGGACAAAAAAGATCTGGAAAAAAAAGATCTGAAAAAATGTTTGAAAAAAAAGTCTGAAAAAAAAGATCTGAAAAAATGTCAGAAAAAAAAGATCTGAAAAAAATGTCCGGAAAAAAAAATCTGAAAAAAAAGATCTGAAAAATGTCGGACAAAAAAGATCTGAAAAAAAGTCAGAAAAAAAAGATCTGAAAAATGTTGGACAAAAAAGATCTGAAAAAAAAGATCTGAAAAATGTCGGACAAAAAAGATCTGAAAAAATGTCGGACAAAAAAGTCTGAAAAAAGAGTTCTGAAAAAAAGATTTGAAAAAAATGTCAGAAAAAAAAGATCTGAAAAATGACGAACAAAAAAGTCCGAAAAAAAAGATCTGAAAAATGTCGGACAAAAAAGATCTGAAAAAATGTCAGAAAAAAAAGAGCTGAAAAAAAAGACTGAAAAAAATGTCAGAAAGAAAAGAGCTGAAAAATTTCGAACAAAAAAGTCTGAAAAAAAAGATCTGGAAAAAATGTCAGAAAAAAAAGATCTGGAAAAAAAGATCTGGAAAAATGTCGGACAAAAAAGATCTGAAAAAATGTCGGACAAAAAAGTCTGAAAAAAAAGATCTGAAAAAATTTCCCAAAAAAGGTCTAAAAATGTGAATATTGCCTGAAAAAAGGGCAGCAGAAAAGTCTTACCCATGTCCGAAAAAAGACGGAAAAAAGTTTGAATATTGTCTGAAAAAAGGCAGAAGAAAGGCAGAAGAAAAGAAAGAGAAGAAAGGCAGAAGAAAGGCAGAAGAAAAGTCCGACAAAGAGAAGAAAGGCAGAAGAAAGGAGGAGGAGGAGGAGGAGGTGGAGGTAGAGGAGGATGGGAGGATGAGTCTTATCTTGAGGTCACTGAGGGTCAAATGAAAGGTGATACTGTTGCTACCGTTCGGGGGGGCGGGGGGTTACAGTAGCTCTGCTCTGCAGGAGAAGCACCAACTAATGATGATGATGATGATGATGTCATTAATCATCCTCGGGGTTGAAGAAGAAGACAGATCAACACGAGAGCTGTCCATCGATTAGAATGATTAAACCTAATCAAGATTAATATCCGTAGTTAATCACCTGATTTATGACCTCAGTAAACATTGCAAACATGAGTTTATGGTCTCAATCTCTAGTTTCAAGTCTTCTTCAATACAGCATGATGTTCATTAAATAGATGATGGTCCCGTTTAGAGTCCGATAGACTCCCGTTGTTCAGCGTTCGTTCTACTAAAAGACACTCGAAGCAGTCAGCTGTTCTGTTTTCGTTTAAGTACAAACAAGCCTGTTTTACGCTATAGCCAAAATGATCATCCCAAATAATATCACAGCTAAGCAAGCTAGTGCTAGTGTTAGCTGCTGCCGGTACCTGGCCCCGCCGGGCCTCACTCTGCCCCAGCTCAACGCCGCGGCGGTTCAATGCTCTCCTTTTCGGTGCTTTTTGTGTGTTTTTGTTCTTATATCTGTTCAAATGTTGAGTTTAGTCGTGTGAATCTCATCTACAGCCACGGACATCTTCTGATCACAGCAGTACAGTGCATGTTAGAAAGCCTTCATGTCTGCTATCACCCTGATGAGCTCAGAGAGGAGCTACAGGCTCACCTGTGCTGTCTAGACAACCAGCCACAGGTGAGCTTAATCAGAACACAATCAGTGCTGCTATAACCAGGAGGGGAGGAGGAAGAACACACAGGCTGTTTTCGAAACCGCATACTATACTAGTAGTACGTACTGATTTGGCCAAAATGTAGTATGTAGTATGCAGTATGCGAACAAAAGCTAAATCTCCAGTATGCCAGAAATACCCGGATGACGTACTGATTTGGAAAAATTCTCCAGTATGCATCGGACCAGTCTATCTCGCCTACTGTATCCCACAATGCAAAGCGGCGGAGCAGCACAGGCTACGGGTATAAAAACAGCAGCCAGAAGCTGCTCTTTTTTTACGTTTTCTGTAGCCATTTCATCACTAAATTCACTTCTGAACGTTTTTGAGGCGAGAAATCAACTGTGTAGATTATTAATATCGGCAGTTTTACGAAGTTAGATGGCGAATCGAACATTTGTTCCACCGTTGTCGGAGTTTAGAAGCTCCACAGAATACCGTGACAGCCAGCGAGCGCCTGCCCGGGTCGCTGCCAGCAAGCCGGGTAGTCACGCTCAGAGACCGCTATGAGCTGCTGGAGCTCTCTAGAGACCGGTCTGTAGACGAGAGGCTTTGATTTCCTTGTTGACGGATAGTTTGTTTAAATATCACAACACAGATGTCCATTATAAATTAACAGGAAACTGTTTATTTGCCTTTTTTCGAGTTAAAAAGCTCCACAATCACCCGCGGGCGTAGCTCGCTGGAGAGCCGGCCAGTGACGCTCACAGAGCGGCTGCAGAGCAGCAGAGTGGCGAGAGAAGATGAGAGGAGAGGAAGAGGAGAGGGAAGAGGAGAGAGAAGAGGAGAGAAGAGGAGAGAGAAGAGGAGAGAGAAGAGGAGAGGAGAGGAGAGGGGAGAGGAGAGAGAAGAGGAGAGAAGAGGAGAGAGAAGAGGAGAGAGAAGAGGAGAGGAGAGGAGAGGAGAGAGAAGAGGAGAGAGGAGAGGAGAGAAGAGGAGAGAGAAGAGGAGAGAGAAGAGGAGAGGAGAGGAGAGGAGAGAGAAGAGGAGAGAGGAGAGGAGAGAAGAGGAGAGAGAAGAGGAGAGGAGAGGAGAGGAGAGAGAAGAGGAGAGAGGAGAGGAGAGGAGAGAGAAGAGGAGAGGAGAGAGAAGAGGAGAGAAGAGGAGAGAGAAGAGGAGAGAGAAGAGGAGAGGAGAGGAGAGGAGAGAGAAGAGGAGAGGAGAGAGAAGAGGAGAGGAGAGGAGAGAGAAGAGGAGAGAGAAGAGGAGAGGAGAGAGAAGAGGAGAGGAGAGGAGAGAGAAGAGGAGAGAGAAGAGGAGAGGAGAGAGAAGAGGAGAGGAGAGGAGAGAGAAGAGGAGAGAGAAGAGGAGAGGAGAGAGAAGAGGAGAGAGAAGAGGAGAGGAGAGAGAAGAGGAGAGAGAAGAGGAGAGGAGAGAGAAGAGGAGAGGAGAGAGAAGAGGAGAGAGAAGAGGAGAGGAGAGAGAAGAGGAGAGAGAAGAGGAGAGGAGAGAGAAGAGGAGAGGAGAGGAGAGAGAAGAGGAGAGGAAGAGGAGAGGAGAGAGAAGAGGAGAGGAGAGAGAAGAGGAGAGGGAAAGAGCAGCTTCTGACGGGGCAGAGAGGTTCCTGATGAGACAACATGTCTCTAATATCTGGAGGGAGATCAGTCCTTTTGCTGTAACTGAAAAAGCAGTTTGAGTAAAGTAAACGTTGTGGATGAATGTTTTATATTTCCCGTCTCTCCTCGTTGATGATCCTGTTTGTCGGACTTCTTTATGAGCTGTCAGAATAAATAGTTTAAACCTGCAGTATCTTATAAAGTAAACAAGCACAACATAAACAACAAAATCAAAGTTGTATTTTTTGATAATATTGTAATAGTGGTACAAGTTAGTTTTTTTGTCCTGTGCTTTAAGAGCTGGTTTGAAGGCTTAAGCCTCGTCTAGCATACTGCTAAATACATCACTTTAACTGTCACATACTGCATACTACTCAGGAACGTAGTATGCAGTATGTACTGTATACTGCATACTGCGCTCCTCAGTAGTATGCAGTATGCGGTTTCGAAAACAGCCACAGTGGCTGTATTCCAAACCGCCTACTACATACTACTGATGAACGCAGTATGCAGTATACAGCACATACTGTATACTGCATACTGCGTTCCTCAGTAGTATGCAGTATACAGTACATACTGCATACTGCGTTCCTCAGTAGTATGCAGTATACAGTACATACTGCATACTGCGTTCCTCAGTAGTATGCAGTATGTGACAGTTAAAGTGATGTATTTAGCTGGCTTTATGCTAGACGAGGCTTTGGTGACTACGTCCACTTCCTCTATACAGTCTATGGTCTGTAGAAAGAGATGCATCAGATATTTACTGTTGTTTAAAATGAATAAAAGAGACAAACTGGGCAGTTCTGATCACCTCCTGATGACGTCACAGTCAGTTCAATGCAACATTACAACAACGAGGGACAAAAACGTATTGATTTGGAGCTATTCCAAATATAAAGTGTTTTATTATTATTATTAATAATATTAATAATATCAAACTCCACTCTAAACTACACCACTACAGTGTGTCTTCCACACCCTCTCTCTCTCCATCTAATAAAGCAACACAGATAAATCATAAAGGCCGTTTGCAGCTGGTTGTGAGAAGGAGAGGAGGAGGAGGAGGGGAGGAGGAGGAGGGAGGAGGAGGAGGAGGAGGAGGAGGAGGAGGAGGAGAGGAGGAGGAGGGAGGAGAGGAGGAGGAGGAGGAGAAGGAGAGGAGGAGGAGGAGGGAGGAGGAGGAGAGGAGGAGGAGGAGGAGGAGAGGAGGAGGAGGAGGAGAGGAGGGAGGAGGAGGAGGAGGAGAAGGAGGAGGAGGAGGAGGAGAGGAGGAGGAGGAGGAGGAGAGGAGGAGGAGGAGGAGAGGAGGAGGAGGAGGAGGAGAGGAGGAGGAGGAGAAGAGGAGGGAGGAGGAGGAGGAGGAGGAGAAGGAGGAGGAGAAGGAGGAGGAGGAGGAGGAGGAGGAGGAGAGGAGGAGGAGGAGGGGAGGAGGAGAGGAGGAGAGGAGGAGAGGAGGAGGAGAGGAGGAGGAGGAGAGGAGGAGGAGAAGGAGGAGGAGGGAGGAGGGAGGAGGAGGAGAGGAGGAGGAGAGGAGGAGAGGAGGAGGAGGAGGAGGAGGAGGAGAGGAGGGAGGAGGAGGAGGAGGAGGAGGAGGAGGAGGAGGAGGAGAGGAGGGAGGAGGAGAGGAGGAGGAGGAGGAGGAGAGGAGGAGGAGGAGGAGGAGAGGAGGAGGAGGAGAGGAGGGAGGAGGAGGAGAGGAGGAGAGCAGGAGGAGGAGAGGAGGAGGAGGAGGAGGAGAGGAGGAGGAGGAGAGGAGGGAGGAGGAGGAGAGGAGGAGGAGGAGAGGAGGGAGGAGGAGGAGAGGAGGAGGAGGAGGAGGAGAGGAGGAGGAGGAGAGGAGGGAGGAGGAGGAGAGGAGGAGAGCAGGAGGAGGAGGAGGAGGAGGAGGAGGAGAGGAGGAGGAGGAGAGGAGGGAGGAGGAGGAGAGGAGGAGGAGGAGAGGAGAGGAGGAGGAGGAGAGGAGGGAGGAGGAGGAGAGGAGGAGGAGGAGGAGGAGAGGAGGAGGAGGAGAGGAGGGAGGAGGAGGAGAGGAGGAGAGGAGGAGGAGGAGGAGAGGAGGAGAGGAGGAGAAGGAGGAGGAGGAGGAGAGGAGGAGGAGGGAGGAGGAGGAGAGGAGGAGGAGGAGGAGAGGAGGAGAAGGAGGAGGAGGGAGGAGGAGGAGAGGAGGAGAGGAGGAGGAGGAGAGAGAGGAGGAGGAGGAGAGGAGGGAGGAGGAGGAGAGGAGGGAGGAGGAGGAGAGGAGGAGGAGGAGAGGAGGGAGGAGGAGGAGGAGAGGAGGAGAGGAGGAGGAGGAGAGGAGGAGAGGAGGAGGAGGAGAGGAGGAGAGGAGGAGAAGGAGGAGGAGAGGAGGAGGAGGAGGAGAGGAGGAGAGGAGGAGAGGAAGAGGGAGGAGGAGGAGGAGGAGGAGGAGACTCTCTCCTCTCCTCTCCTCTCCTCTTCAGTGCAGCTGTTTCCGATGAGTCAGGTTATCTGAGCGCAGTGTTTCCCAGCAGACGGTTAACGCCGGCGGGCCGTACGCTCATCGTCTCGTCACTCGGCGCTGTGCAGAGGGGATAGTACAGAGGGGAGGATACCGTCTGATCACTGGGATCTGTTTCCTATTTCTATGTTCATTATTATAGTCATAATGGAATACCACTTTGCTTGTATTGGTCTGTTATTGAACATCAGATATCAACCAGTCTGTGACCTGATAGTCAACAAGGTGTAAAAACCTGCTAATAAATACATCAAATACTAAATTATGCATTCTGTTTTTAAGGGAATTGTTATGAAGTGACCGTTCTGTTGGTACTAGGGGCACAAATATGGCAGCAAATAAATCTGCTTTAAATAGTCGGTGATGACATGGTGAGGGTCATGAACACTGTTTACACTAGTGGTATCAAAAATATTGAATTATCGATACTGAATTTCTAAATGTGCTTTAGGGCGGGGCTACCTGGTGATTGACAGGTCGTTACCACGGCGTTGTCCGGTCTGGGAGTTGTCCGTGTTTTCGTCTTACAACTTTTACCCTTTCACAGTTTGTTTTCACTTCATCAAAGTTAATTAGAACAATTTTGGTCGTTTAAAATTGTCTTATTCAGCGTTCGCTTGTACTTAGCTCCGCCCTCTCGTGTTACTTCTGGTTGCAAAAAACCAAGATGGACACGACCAAAAACCAAGATGGAGACGACCAAAAACCAAGATGGAGACGGCCAAAAACCAAGATGGAGACGACCATAATGCCGAACTCGAGACTTCAGAACCGTAGTCCACAAACCGACGGGTGACGTCGCGGTGACTACGTCCACTTCCTCTATACAGTCTATATAACCAACTCAAAACAACGACACTACTTCACCTTTAAGACCCTTTCTTGGACACGTTGAACATCCCATAATAGTGTAATTTCAGAAGACTTTTCTGCCCTGGCGAGAACAAAATTCCTTTAATTGGAAAGACTATGATTAACAGCGCTCTATATTATTTGTGGGCCTCTTCATCATCATGATCTCATCATCTTCATCAGGCGTTCAGTGGAACCTCGTACTGCTCACGTCTTCCCCGACAGACACTTCATTAGTTCTTTAATCAGCTCAACAGGCATTTAATGGCATTCCTTTAGGTTGATGGTTGATGGTTGATGGTTGATGGTTGATGGGGGGTTTGGGGGGTTGGGGGGTTAAAGTATTTACGGTTCCAAACTGTGAAGCTGTTGGGTGGGGGGGCTGTGCATGGTAAAACACCATGGTGTCCTGCTTTATGAGTGGAACCAGGGTCCACACAGGTCGCCGTTGTTGGTGCAGCTGAGCCGGGGGCCAGGGGCCGCCGGGGGCCCGGTTTGATGTGTGGAGGGGTTGTGTTTGTAAAAACAGACCCGTTGATGACACTCTCCCTTTTCCAGCACCCCCCCCACCCACCTCTAACTGCACCAGTCAATCTGGAAGCCATTTGCTGGGTTTCCACAGAGAAAGTTGAGGCGTGATCACCTCCAGCATCTGCTGAGTGTTTATTTACCCTCAGCCATTAACCCATTAGACTACCCCAACCCTAACCCTGGAGCAGGCCCTCTGAGGACACCACACAGCACTAGAGACCAGAGATAATCTACAAATACACATTATCATACTACTAACCCCTTTACTAGGAACTACAGCGGTCACTCAATTAAATAGTTAATCGCAATTAATCACAAATTATCATTTTTTATCTGTTCTTAATGAACCTTAAAGGGAGATCAGTCAAGTATTTAATACTCTTATCAACATGGCAGTGGACAAATGCTGCTTTATGTAAATGTTTTTCCCCACTGAGCAAAGACATGTCCAAAAGACGTCAATTTAACGTCTCTGTCGACCGTCCAAAAGACGTCCACCGAGGAGCCAGAATGACAGTTTTTTTAAACGTCTTTTTAACGTCCACCAGACGTACAAAAGTGGGTCTGGACTGACGGACATTATATGGACATGATCTGAACGTCTTCCTGACGTCATGTTTGCTGGGTATATATTTATTATTGTAAATCAATTAACAACACAAAACAGTGACAGACATCGTCCAGAAACCCTCACAGGTACTGAGTCTGGAGCGTTATTTAACCTCCTCCATGACCAGCTGGTATGACATGGCAGGTACCGATGGATTCATCAGGTTCTATAGTTTACTATGATACCAGTAGTAGTAGTAGTAGTAGTAGTAGTAGTAGTAGTACTAGTACTAGTTTACTGTGATACCAGGATCTTCACTCTAGCTTTAAAACTGAGCCGCTACAACCTAAAAATCACAAGTTGCATTAAAGCGTTAAACCCAATGAGCTTTGCCAGCTGTAGCTAATACCTGTAGCCTAATGCAGGCTGATACAGCAGTGTTGAGGGAAGTTAAATGTTCAACCATATCTCAGAGTAACTGCACAACTCAAGAGCAGCAAAAACTACAGCCTCCAAAATGACGCCTCTCTAACCAGTATCTACTGTCACCGGTAGAGTCCATCTGACGGTGTCAGAAATGGCGGAGGCCGCGGAAGTTCATTCTTCGGCGCATAATAAGTGAATATACTGTACTTTTAGTTGTATATTGTTTTTCTTCATAATTTTATAATACGTCTGAGGAAAATGTTGATATTCCCACCGGCCTCATCTTCTTCCTCTGTCGTTCCATCTGGTCATTAACCAGAGCAGCTCTTACATCCTCCAAACTCTCCAGTTTCATTCCTCTCTATATTCTGGAGGTTTCTACAGAGGGGTTTGTTCATTTATCATTCACAGCCTGATTTATACAACATTTTATTACTAAAAACATGGAGAAAATACTGTAGATGTTTATGGCTGTTGACAGTATTTTTCAGATTTATTGAGTGATAAAAAAGAGAAAAACTTTGACTCTAATATGTCAACAAAATTAAACAATAATTTTGAACCTGGTTTTATCCAATGTTCACATTTATATTCTGGAAATGTATGAAAATTAGCACATATTTAATAAGATAATGCCTCATTTGCATATTTAAACATATAATTTCAGGAAAAACTGATTGTTATTTCTGTTGCATCACTTCTCTCAGCTGTGATTGTGATGTTGGACTCTGTGTAGAAACATCTGAAGGTCATCATGTCCCTGAAGTGCCAGTTTTTACATTAATAATGTCAGCCAGTGTTTTCTGTTTGCTCTCCTCTCAGAACACCTAAGGGCTGGTCTTGGTGAAGGTGTCCACTGGGACTTTTAGGACCAGAACATTTGTGAGGATGGAGCCCTGCACGATGGAGCCGTGCGTGATGGAGCCGTGCATTGGAGCCGTGCATGATAGAGCGAGCCGTGCGTGATGGAGCCGTGCATGATGGAGCTGTGCGTGATGGAGCCTTGCATTGGAGCCGTGCATGATGGAGCCGTGCGTGATGGAGCCGTGCATTGGAGCCGTGCGTGATGGAGCCGTGCATTGGAGCCGTGCATGCGCCCCACCCCCCCAGCCTCCTCCCCTCCAGCTGAGCCGGGCTGCTGGAGGCTGGAGCTGCAGCTGCTATAAGAGCTCCTCCCTGACAGACCAGCACTCTGGAGCATCCTGAGAGGAAGAGTCACAACCAACTGGAGACTGGAACCTTTTGGAGCGACTTTTACGCGCGGCTCTGGTCTGGTGTGCATGCAGCTGTGTGTTCTGGACATTACGGTTCTGGTGTGCATGCAGCTGTGTGTTCTGGACATTACGGTTCTGGTGTGCATGCAGCTGTGTGTTGTGGACATTAAGGATAGGAATAAGTCCTCTGGAAACGGTCCACCTGATGGCGTTCACCATGCTGAGGCCGGTGGCCACGCATCCCTTCTGCTACCCGGCTGACCTTACCTTGATGTCGGAGGACGAGGAGAGCGACGGCAGCACCGACCAGAGCACCGACCAGAGCACCGAGCAGAGCTACGGCTGCTGCGGGATCCCGGCGGAGAGGGAGAGCTACCGGGACTCCGGTTCCGGTGAGCTGCTGGGGCCGCACCGGAACGCCGCTAACGCCCGGGAGAGACACCGGACCCAGAACGTGAACACCGCCTTCACCGCGCTGCGGACTCTCATCCCCACCGAGCCGCTGGACAGGAAGCTCTCCAAGATAGAGACGCTGCGGCTCGCCTCCAGCTACATCTCTCACCTGCACAACGTGCTGCTGCTCGGGGACGGGGACGGGGACGGGAGGGAGGACACACAGCAGCCCTGTCTCCTCAGACCTGTCCACCAGGACAGGGAGGACAAGAGAGGAGGAGGAAGAGGAGGAAGAGGAGGCAAACAGCCCCGGAACATCTGCACATTCTGCCTCAGCAACCAACGGAGAGGGGTAAAAGATTACTTTAATACACACACACATATAAACACTAGTTTAACATGACCTTCTCATGGTGCACACACACACACACACACACACACACACACGCACACACAGAAACACACACACACACACACACACACACACACACACACACACACACACACACACACACGCACACACACACAGAAACACACACACGCATACACACACACACACAGCATATTAGATCTTCTGTTCCTCAAATCTAAAAAACTACTGTTTAATACGGTTTATATTAAATATAATATATCATGCAAAGCTGTTCACAACTTTTATTAAACATCTGCCTGTTAGTTCTGTTATTCCAGTTATTATATTATATATTACACTGGCCTATAACCCGACGCGTTCACTGGTCTTTAATCCGACGCGTTTATTTTCGTAATATTCTGCTTCTTCCGCCCAAAAACGTTGGCGCGCTACTCGTCCCGCAGCGTTGCCAGCACCTGTACAAAACATACATCAAAACGTGCGGAATGATCGGGAATCGTGTGCTATGACTTGTCTAAGAGATTTGCGCAGCGGTTTCCGAAAAAAAAAAAAAATTCTCCATAGGAATGAATGGGAAAATCGACGTGAAGCGTGCTCAAAAACACTCCTCTTTGGGGCCATACAGAGTCGCCATACTTTAACATAGAAACATGATTCAAAGTTTAAACAGGTCACGAGTCATGGGACTTTGTTTTGGTCAAATGGCCATTTTCATAGCTGAAACGGTTTTCACGAAATCGCAGTTTATGTTTTGTGAAATTTTCAGCCCGTTTCAGATTTTATAATGGGTGTGTATTGCGTGGGTCGTTAAAGGCTAGAGCGCGTGATGTCATCACTAGAGTGCGGGAAAGCGTTAAAAATTTTCCGAACAAATTGCTCCGTAGCCCACAACGTCCACTTCTCATAGATAATTTTTTCATCAAATTGTAGGAAATGTTGTGCCGGTCGCAGTCATGTAGCTATGGAAACAGTCGGACTTGCACATATGACGATAAATCCCTGGAAGTGACTGCAACTCCAGGCCACGCTCCCATAGGGGCCCATATTCAATTTGGAAGATTTTTTTGGATCAGAGCAAAAGTTTCTAGATTTAGAAACTGCTGCTGAAGTCACTTTTTTAACACTACACACACAATTCTCACACCATATCTTCATCTGTGAATCCTTAATCGTCTCCTAAACGATCGTAGTGATAGGAGTCACGTTTTTTGTCGGAGAGGCGGTTGTTCGATAGCTATTTTTCTCTTTGAGTCCATGTAAAACTGTCTAACTGGAGATTAGCAGTAACATCAAAGCAGTGAAGATCAAAGGTTTCCTTGGTAGCCGTTGATTGCTGGTACTCAGGTGATATAGATGAAGTAATCAGAGCAGGTTGACACACACACACACACACTCTATTTACTGTATCACGCCATTTCAGTGAGCCAGCATGCTCTAAACCAGGGCTTCAATGGATCAGGGCCATAATTAATGTCATTAATTACACCTGTGATTAAAAGTCCTCAACTCTCACTCTTGTTGGTGTAGAGTTGCAGCTAACGATTATTTTCATTGTTGATTACTCTCTCGGTTAATCGATTAGTTGTTTGGTCTATAAAATTGTGAAAAATGTCTCAGATGTCTCGTTTTGTCCACAACTCAAAGATCTTCAGTTTACTGTCACAGAGGAAAGAAACCAGGGAATATTCACAGTTAAGAAGCTGCATCAGAGAATTTAGACTTTATTTTCTTTAAAAAAGATTCAACCAAAAATAGTTGGCGATTGATTTAATAGTTGACAACTAATCGATTAATCGTTGCAGCTCTACTTGATGGGTCATTTGAGTGCCGAATGTCCAATAGAACCATAATATTCCAGATAAGGTTATTAATTGATGGATTTCAGTGTGTTTAAGGAGGGAACACATTTATAAATGAGGTCTGGTCAGCAGGAAGCAGGAAGGGCAGCTCGGTGCGTTCAGAACACCAGTTAAATAAAAATAAATGTTATTTAATATTGTTTTTAAGACAGTGCTGTCATATATTTTTATTAACATTCTTGTGTGACACTTGATGTGTACGCTGTTTTATTTCAGAGATGAGAGCTGTGAATTTCACTGGATAAATACTTGAAGTCTTTTTCTGTTCAGTTACTGAGTTTGAGTAAATATACGTCTCTGCTGGACTTGTTCATCATCAGATCGTTTGACTGAGTGAGTCTGTTCCACTTTAGAGGGACAGATGAGCTGCGTTCCATCCATCTGTGTGGGGATTCAGTTTATTCACTGCATGGAGATCATATCACTTCTCTTTATACATTCTAGAGACATAATTACTATGAAGCTATTTAATAAGCTTTAGGAAAGATTCACCGATACCGGTACTGGATATCGGGCCGAAACGACTCATATAGCTGGATCAGATATCGGTGACAATGGGGCTGATCTATTAAATTCAGTTCTATGTTTTTATACTTTATACATTATATATTGAAATTATAATTCCTGTTAAAGTTTTGACCAATTTGTTGCTGCGTTGAAAAGGTTTACACTTCAATTAAAATTCCTGTTAATTTAGATGATTTTTTACCAAGTTGTTGGTGTATGATTTATTATTTTAATGATAAATAACAATTAAATACATTTAAATCTGCGTATTTATTCGTCACATTTTGTTTTGCAAAGTTAGGAAAGCGATGATTAAATCCAGCCTGATGTTGTCTTACACATAACAGAATGATCCGGTCACTTCCACACAGTGAGACACACAGCTGATTAATTAAACATGAATTAAACACTGCTATCGGATCGGTGCATCCCTGTAGGAGAGTCCATAATCATGTTCAGGTGAAATCTATATCTCCTATAGCTACACAGTGACAGTATTTGTCCCTCTTTGTTCTCAGGTGAAAGACAGACGAGACTGTGTGAAGATGCACGGCGGCAGCGGGAGACAGATCAGTCGGCGGTGAGACTGTCTCAGTTGGACTAGATCGACTCTTCAGAAGGACACTTCAGGGAAACGTCCACCGACCGTCCGCAGAGTCTGGAAGCATCTCCGTCTCCGTGTCTGAGGACGAGTCTGACTTCTGGCTTCGGCTCATTGGTCTCTTCACCCTGTACTGTGTGAGATAAGAGGACCGGCACCAGAACCATCAGCAGATACAGACACTCTCTCTCCAGAACAACTAAAGGCGGAGGGGAATATTGTACCAGTGAGTGAATTAGAGCTGCTGTAGGTCGATATGTTCAGGGGATCGGTGACTTCTACACAATGAACGATCCCTCAGGAGCAGAATCTCTACTGAGTCTCTGAACATGAGGTTCTTATTCAAACAGGAAGTGAGTAACCTCACGCAGGTTTTCTGCTGAATATACAACATGACCCGCTCTGGATGACTAAAAGGTTTATTATCACGGAGCAGCATGGGTAATGCTAATTATGACTTAAAGGGGACATATCATGAAAAACTCACTCTTTCAGTGCTTGTGTTCATCCAGCTGGGTATATATCCCACAAACTGTGCAATCAGACGACCAGACAGTGTTCTGTGTGATTCAACCAGCCAATCAGATGTAACTCCCCTTCCTGTGTCACCTGCAGGCTCATTAGAAGATACCGTCCACAGCTGGAGAACTACCTTTGTAAAGGTGCACCGTGTTTTTCTTGCTAGCCAATCAGAGCAGACCGGGCTTCTCTTAAAGAGACAGACGGAGCGTTTCAGACAGAGAGTGAATACAGGAATATAATAATAATAAAATGTACTGTCGCCCCGGCTCGGTTTACATTGTAGGTGATTGAACGTCAGGTGTGTTTCATACAGGCGCTAAAGGGTGTGTTTGGTATCACACGCCGAGGGGCGCGGCAAAGCATTAAAGCATGTAAACATGTTCTTGTAGAAACCTGAAATACGAGTATGAACCTGGAGATGAGCTGATATGTCCCCTTTAAAGACACAGTCCATCATACAACATGTAGATAAAACCATATCTGCTCCAGAACCGGCGAGATGAACTTAAAGTTCTTCGGTATGTGAACTGACAACAGATGAGAACTCTATCAAATCATGCTGGCTGAGGTTCAATTACATAAATAATGTCTTTTATCTGTAGGTCAAACTCTTTATAGTCACATGTGTGAAATGACCAGTGCGTTAGCATGACTGCTGGACAGACGGATCTATCAGAGACACCAGATGGTTCTTGGTGCCCCTCATATACTCTGCTGGGTCAGATACCGATGAGACAAACATGGTGAGACCAGGAGGACTTTGTGAAGCTGGTAGCCGACAGCGGAGCAGCTCCAGGAGCTATACGAGAGAGGACAGACCACTCCGTCCACTCCGTCCACTCCGTCCACTCCGCTGGGGTTGTGAGGCTGCGTGCAACAGGACAGAATATTCGTGGGACTTTGTTTGCTCTTTCATTACATGTTGTAATCTACTTTGAAATTAAATTTATTTTTACATAAAGGTGGCTCTCTTGTTTGCCTTCACGATGGTTTCACAACCTCATAGATGGTTTTAACTGAATTGACATTAAAACATATTCTGGTTAAGTTGCAGAGTTTGAAATATTTTTAATTATTTTCCCGTAAAAAAGCTGTTCAAAAAAATCATACGTGACACTTTCTTTTTCTTTTTTTATTACCGTCACCGTGTCGTAAAGATAAAGCTGGAGTCGGTGACGTTCTTCAGAAACAGTTTTTGTTATGTGTGTTGAGATTCTCACGACGTCCCGACAACAATCAATAATATATTATTAGTATATTCCGTTTTTATATTCTGAATCAGGTCTCATTCTGAACGGAGCATTTTCAGATGAAGACGTGATCTGTTGATATTCTTCAGGTTTTAGGAGCATTCTTTGGACATTTATATACAGCACATTCAGATTTCAGGTTTGTACTGCAGTTTGCGACACACGGCCTCTCGTCTGGTCAGACGGAGAAACTCAGGAGGTTGACCGCTGGTGGAAGCAGAAATCTCATAACCAGATATATGAAAACCTGGAGGAATAAAAGCCAAATTGCAGCGGGTGAGTGTTTATGTCATGTAATAATATCATCTGTGTGAATCATGTAATAATATCATTTGTGTGAACAGACCCTTTAACACTGCCAGCTTAGTTTGTAGACGTTGCAAAGAGTCGTCTCTACAACATGAACCCCCTTCAGATGTTCCTGATGTTTCAAAGGTTATAAACCACGTGTAGAGTTCATGTAAATTTAGGACAGCAGGAACCTAAAGAACAAACCACTTCACCATCCCAACCGCTCAGAGGAGGAAACCTATACGGGGAATTCCAGAGCAGGTTTACCCTCTCCGTCTGAGTAACGCCACGGACTCTGAAGAGAGGAAGTAATCAATCTCTTCCTCTCTGAGACGCTGGTGTCGGTACGGCAGCGGTATCTGACCACAGAGAGCCCGTCAGGGTGCCAGTTAGGAAGGCATGAATCACAGTCAGCTCTGGGAAAAAGGTAACGGCAAAACAGGAAAGACACAAATGAGCGTTGTTGGATGTATTGTGGTGACTGATGATTACTCATGGGGACCATCAGGGGGGGGGTGGAGCACATTACTGGAGCCACGCCAACAAGATCAACCAGGGAGAGAGAGAGGGGAGGAAGCAAACGTTAAACGATGGTGGTAGAGCTGAAAATAAATAATAAAACACAGAATCTCCTGAATGCAGCTCAAACTGGAGGAGCTCATCGTCTCTATTCAGAGTTGTGGAAATTTAGAAACGGTATCCAGGAAAATATGTGAGGGCTGATCTTTGGCATGACTCTGCTCTGGTAGTAAATCTCTCGGGTTTGGATCCACATGTGGTGTTGATCAGTCACAGCTAATATCACCTAGCACCCTGCGTCCAGACAAACACAGCTGCTGATGAGTTAATGTTAGAGAACCAGAGTGAACACGCAGAGACAGACAGAAACACAGCTCTTTAATCGGATGGAAAGAGGACGTAAAGAAGTTCTTAAAGGATGAACGGCAGCAGACCGATCTGAAAAATCTGCACCGCATTTTAACAATCAATAAAAGTGGACGAGATGTTCACTGTGATGAGTTACCTCATTCAAGCCAGTCTCTACAAGCTGATGGTGAAATGAACTGGAAAAAATGTAAAACACTAGGCGACAGTATCTCTTAAAATAATAAAACAATGTTAAAGGAATAGTCTGATATTTTGGGAAATACACTTATTGGCTTTGTTGCAGAGAGTTTGGTGAGAAGATTGACACTCTGTCTTATTATGTGGATGAGACTTTAGTTGTTCAGTCAGAAGACTGAAAAACAGTTCCCATCCACATAATAATATAAAATAAAATGCCTTCTTAATAATAATAATGAACAAATGCCTCTATATCAACAAACAATTAAGGAAACTGAAATATTGGTTTGTGGTTTTCCCTTCACCCTCCTTTAAAGTTTTCCCAAATAAAATACACTAAAAGAAATGGGTATAAAGGGTTTCATTGAAAATCAACAAATGAATAGGATACAAAAATACAGCCTGCAGGCGTTAGGCTATTGTAAGGCAAGCCAGATCGCTGCACAAATAGTACCTAAACGTCCCAGTGCAGGTAACCCAATTGGTTGGCACTTAACTTGTTTCCCCAACTAGGAGTCAACACTCTCAACAAACAAAACACAAAGATCACAGGATCACAGAATCCCAAAAGGGCCCAAAACAGACCAGAGTTTCTGGTAAAGCTGATAACACATGTTGCATTGAGTGAAGGAGAGATCAGAATGACACTGGGTGTGCAGTTTCCCTCCTCTTTTAAGCCCTACAGAAAGGGCGTCGTTACACCCTGATTGGCCAAGAGGGGAATGCACCAAGCTGCTCTCAACTATCATTTAAGAGCCAGTCCCCACACCCTGCGCAACAGGTGAACTGAATAACCCTCTAATCACTCAGCAACTCAACCAAAAAAACACCAGGGAAAAGGGAAACAACAGCAAGCACCAGAGAATTGGCAGCTGCCACAGGTACGTATGTTAACGTATCTTCATACAACGGTTCAGATCAGATCTTGCAAAATGTTATTCCTCATTTTTCGTGCGTTCTCCTTTAGGGCCGTCAATCGGTTAGAATATTTAATCACGAACAATCCCAAATGAATTGCTGAGTTTTTATCTGTTCTAAATGAACCTTAAAGGAGATTAGTCCAGTATTTAATCCTCTTATCAACATGAGAGTGGACAGATATGCTGCTTTATGTAAATGTATGTATATATTTATTATTATAAATCAATGATCAACACAGATCAATAACAGATATTGATCCAGAAACCCTCACAGGTACTGCATTTAGCATAAAACAATATGCTCCAATCAGAACATGGCAAACTGCAGCCCAACAGGCAACGACAGCTGTCAGTGTGTCAGTGTGCTGACTTGACTATGACTTGCCCCAAACTGCATGTGATTATCATAAAGTGGGCATGTCTGTAAAGGGGAGACTCGTGGGTACCATAGAACCCATTTACATTCACTGATCTGGAGGTCAGAGGTCAAGGGACCCCTTTGAACATGGACATGACAGTTTTTCCTCTCCAACATTTAGTGTTAGTTTGGAGTGTTATTTAACCTCCTTCATGACCAGTGACAACCTAAAAATCACAAGTTGCGTTAACGGTGTGGCATTATAACAAATTTGCGTTAGCGTGTTATTATGGTGTTTACTTTGACAGCTCTAATTGTTTTTGAACATTAAAACATGTAAACATGTTCTAGTAGAAACACAAAACACAAGTATGAACCTGAAAATGAGCTGATATGTCTCCTTTAAGTATTTACATATCCTTATACAGTATAACGCTTCCGCATTTTTTGTACGATGTCCTACGAATGTCCAACAACACGTGTCAATTTCTGCTTCTTACATACATAGACTTTTTAAATTAAACTTCTGTCTTCACAGGAAACTACTTGTTTATGTTTAGGAAGCGATGGTAGTTTGGGTTAACGTTACTGAGGTAGTGGCGTTACTTAAGTACATACAACAACTTTGACTTCTGGTTTCACCGGGACACGACCAGCGGCCTCCTGGTGAACGTCTGGTGTTTGTCGCTCTTTATACTTCCTCGTTCACGATTACGTGGATTACATACAAATTGATTTTGTGGGATATATATATGAATTACAGTGCATTCATTTCCATAGGTGCAGCTACGAACAGTGTGAGAACAGCTGGCACATTTATTTAAATTGGCAAAACGCAGACTTATTTTTAGCTCTCTAACAGGTTGTGGCTCAGAGTTGGAGGTGTAGTGGTTGATTCAGGATTCCTGCATCGTTTCTATGGCAACATGTGCAGCTGATGTATGCAGACACTTCTATAGAAGCTGTGCTTTCATAGAGAAATGTAATTTGTGCTTGTGACAGTCTCTGTGTGTGTTTGTGTTGAGAATAGCTTATCCATGTACACTACAATACTTGACGATACCTCGGGCCTCTGTATCTCTGTATTTTACCGCAGCGTGCGGTGCAGCCGCTGAGTCACGGCCAACCGGGAGATTTATGGCAGATTTTAAACGTTTGACAACACAGTTATGACTAAACTGAATCCTTTAAATCACCCCTGAAGTGATGTTTGGAGGTACACCCCTCTGGAAGAAAGTTATTGCACTCGCAGTCCTCTGGGGCGGCACAAATAACTGCACACTTGCATAAAGCATCCCAGCCCTCCGGTTTCCCTCCACCTGTCAGAGCCGAGGCCTAATTAGAAGCTGCTGTGTGAGCTTATCCTGCAGCTCCGAGGGCCCCGCTCAATGGCTCCCAGAGGCCCCCCCGCTGCCCCAGGCAGGAAGATGTCATAGAGGAACAGGAAGGAAAAGGCCCGAGCGCTCGACCCGGCCGAGGCCCTCCCCGTGGGGCCCCGGGCTCTGGGTCAGTGCCAGCTTTGACATCAGTTGGGGCCCAGATGACCCGCCGCGCTCAGCTGACACTTATTCTAATTCCTGGGTGGGAAAACACGGCTGAACGTAAACCTGAACATCAAACTATTTAACATGTAATGTAGATGAAGTAGAAGTAAATACTTGTGGTATTATAGCAAGTATAAATATGCAACTCGGTCGCTCATAAAGGTGTGTGAATGCCACAGTAATGTACAAGGCAACAAGCGGGTAATAGATTAGTATGTTCTGAGTGTCTTTGACCTAAAAACTGGTCAAAAGTGGCGTCTAAAAAAGCTAACCACACCGGTAAAGGCAGAGATAATACGGAGGGGAAAGATTTCATATCTTCTGTATCTTATTGGAATCCTTTATATACACCAGAGATAGAAAGGGAAGTATGGAGCTGGTGTGGTGTCTTATTAAAGTCAGTGATATCCCTGAACAGGACAGGATAAAGTTCCATCTGAACGTAAATTAATATGTCAGACTCGTCAGCGGCGCTTTCCCCGATCCTCAGCCCCATCTGGTCAGCATTAGTGGAGGATACCACGCGGCAGATAGGACGGGCTAAGACTGTGATTCAGCTCCCCTCCACCACACTAGACCCTGGACAGACCCTGGACAGACCCTGGACAGACCCGTATGGTGCTGTAGCTCAACGGTTTGACAGAACAGACCCCCCCCCCCCCCACCTCGCTGCCGCTGGTTCAACCCTACAGTTCCCTACAGCCAGCCGGCCCGTCAGAGTAATCGCCATCGGACACGCACTGCGGGTCCTTTCATGGAACAGCGGCCTCGGATAGACCGCTTCCCATTTTTATGATTGTTTTCCATTGATGGGTGGAGGGGGAGCAGTGGGAGCAGTGGGAGAAGCCCAGTTTCCATTGATGGGTGGAGTGGGAGAAGCCCAGTCCTCTGCAGCAGCCAAACAGGCAGTGGCCAGTTGTTTAAAGGGCGGAAGTAACAAAATTGTCTGTGAAACAGTCGCGGTTATGTTCAGGCAACAAAACCACGGTAACGGCTGCAGTTGGTTTGGAGGTGTAGTGGAGGGTAAACGCAAGTATACGGGTATATCCACCGCTTTCTCTGGTGGTTTACAGTATACCAATCCATCAGCCATATAGGAGAGTATACATACTTCCTTCTCTATAACCTACTCAGTAGTACATCCAGGCAACAAAACCACTTAGTTAGGTTTAGGAAAAACATCATGGTTGGGCTTAAACAAGTACATAAACTAGGTAAAATACATACGTAAACAACGTAACATACATACGGAACACACGTCACAAACGTGATTTCAAAATAACTCAACACTCTGGGTGATGAACTCAGGTATCCCACCTTCCATCAGCAGTTCATCTCACCAGCTCTGAGCGTAGCATATTCATGTGGATGCGTTTACACTGCAGTCAGTACAGACCGCATGGTGTGAAATGACACGCCTAAAGCAAGAACGGCGTTGTGATTGCACGCAAAATGACTGACAAGTTGCCGTGTCATTCATGTAACATTTGATGATCTGGTTTATCAGAGGTGGGCGATCCTGCCTGCTGATGTCCAGTAGGACCAGTATCACCGAGTAGGACCAGTAGAACCAGTATCACTGAGATATCGGTCTAGCAGAGCAGACGAGTGTGTGGGCGAGGGCTCTGTATGCGTCGACACACTCTCCTCTGAGCAGCGGACTCTCTCGGGACGGTTGTTTCCCTCCCAACATGCAGTGGGAGGAAGCGGAGGAATGACCTGAGACATTAGTACAGACAATATCAGTCCACCGGGGCAGGGCTCTGATTGCTCTTTGCCTCAGACTCAGGGCGGCGGTCCTCATGAAGAGGTGAAAGGTGACTAATCTGAGGCCTGATTTCTCCCCTGTCAGAATAATACCACAGTATTTCTGTACAGACGGCTCTGGAGGAGGAAAGAGGCAGACTTCCTCAGAAGCCTGACGTCCATCACAGACCCAAAGAGACGTGTTTTTTAGTGACATACTTTACTCCTGACGTTCTAATCTACTAACTTGAACCCCGACAATAAAGAGAAAATACATTCCCATCCCGGTTTTTCCAATAGATAATTAAACTGCTCTGTGCACTTCCCTTCAACCCCAGAGTTTACAGCAGAAGAATCACAGGTAGTGTTTGGCAGAGATTCATGGGAGATAACGGTCCAGAACAACACACACAAACAAAGACACATATATTAAGTCGTGACACTGCATCATGGGAAAAACTCTCTGAGGTATAAGGAAGCCCGTGGATCTGCATTTTAACAAGCCATGAAGAATGATCCCGGGGACAATAAATGCAATTGTTCAGCGCTCGGAGCCTCCTGTAAGCGGGAGATGGATGGGAGGAAGAATATACGTCTGAAAACTTTGAACCAGTTTCAACACCCACAGCAATTGTTGAGAGGATATCCTCAATCAAGGCCCCAAAGAGCACAATGAATAGTCTGGCTGACAGAAACCTGCTGCCCCCCAACAACCTCCTCGACCTGCCGGCTGCACGGTGGAGAAGAATGAGTGCGCCGGCGGCCGCTCCAAGCACAACACTGAACGTTTCCCATTGAGCGATGCCAAAAGGAGTCTGCTGCCATTTCAAACACGTCACTCATCTGATAACGGATCAGTGTTTGCTGGCAGTAAAGGGAGATAAAAACCTGTTACTGCATTCACACACATGGTTGGATTAGTCTGTTATTAGGCCACATTAGCCTATTAACCTTTATTTACACCATCCTGCCGCTGTGCTTTCTGTGCATGAACCCTGTCCCTGTCCCCGTCCCCGTCCCCGTCCCCGTCCCCGTCCCCGTCCCTACTGTATTATGGTCCGTGTCCACAGCCTCCGTCCTTTCCACGCTTCCCATTCATTGTCTATAAGCAGCCATGCAGCAATGCATTCTGGTATCGTGGCGGAGCGATTCGAGAGACGGGGCGTCACGTCGACCGCTCCTCATTTGCATAAAGTTAAGGTCTGGGCTATCTTACGTAAATCAGGGGCGTCCGGCGCGACTCGCCGCCTCTGGAAACTCCAGAGAAACTTTTAAACTAAACGTTGTCGATCTAAATGAAGACGGATTCATCAACTAGGTGGATTAGTTGTCTCATAAAATGTTTTCAGAAAACGTCACATAGCCTGTACGTGAGCACGTGGGTTCAATAGTAGCGTATGCAGCATAAGGCCCGCTACTCTTATCAGGACAGTCTGACCCCCCCCCCACCCCCCCCCCCCCGGTGGACAAACAGGAATAGCAGTGAATTTTACTGAAAAATTGGAATTAACGACTTCTCTTCAATTTTCACATTTAATAGTCCCCCCTGGGCTACATAATTATTAGGGATGCATGATACCACTTTTTTCAGACCGAGTACAAGTACGTACATTTGGGTACTCTCTGATACCGAGTACCGATACGAGTACTTCTCTGTGTCTAAAGAGCCTCGTTAACAGCCAGCTGGAGGGTGTGAGTGACACACGGCAGGCTGGGGAGTCCCGCATACGAGGCGGTGCTCCGCCACCGGCTCTAGGTCGGCTTGGAAAAGCTCAGAGCAAAGCTGGCTCGCGGCTGCAGCTTTACAGCGCTCCCCGCCCGGACCTCGCCGCACCGTGACGGGGCTCCCTGCTCCCGGTGCCGCAGCCCACGTAAAAGGCGCCAGGGGTCTGCAGCGATGTCTGCAACCCACCCGACACGTCTTGAAACACGGACCAAGGAGTCTAACGCACGCGCGAGTCAGAGGGTGCAAGCAAAACCCTGTGGCGCAAAGAAAGTGAGGGCCGGCGCGCACCGGCTGAGGTGGGATCCCGGCCCTGTGGGGTCGGACGCACCACCGGTGGAGCGGAGGACCCGAAAGATGGTGACGAGAGGTTAACTTCACTCTGCTGTAAAGGGGTATCGGAGCCGTTTTGTGAGTACGAGTACATGAGCACAGTATCGGACCCGATGCCGGATACTGGTGTCGGTATCAGTTCATCCCTACTAATTATGTTGTGAGCTTTTTAAAATAATATTTCAAAATAATAGCCTAGTATTAAATATATAATAAATAAATAAATAGTATATCTGAGAATAGAGCCCCTATTGATGGGTGGCGTCGGTAGCATTCACCTACAGTAGACCACGGATACCTGGCGCCGGCTCTGCTGCAGCTTCTTTGTGCTCAAACACCCAGAAACCAACCGGGACGCCTGGTCGGTATCTGAAATACTACCAGTCTCTAGATTGTCTTTCTGTCAATTAATGGGACAACTTTCAGTTAAATCAACTATATAGAGGAATAAGCACCGTGTGGGTTTAATGTAAAATACAATAATTCCAGTCTCATAACTAGATTTTGACTCAGGGCTCCAGCTATATGCTGAACTCGTCCTCACTGATGTTGTGCTTTCGTTTTACAAATCCATGAACAAATTTGCAGTTAATGAAATGTAATGTGTTGTTTTGGGTCCGGTGGGCACATTCAGCCCTGACCTTACAGGTTTATACTGAGGGTTGGGAGTGTTCCTCATTAAGAGGGTGTTGCTGACAGACGAGCAGACTGAAGTTCAGCCTGGATGGTTTCTGAATGTTGCGGCGCCCCCTCTTGGACACAGTAAAGACTGTTTTCCCCTGATTGATTTCTTTAACTTATGTTTTAAAGCTTCCTTTTTTTTTTAAATAATGATTTTGAAACATCAAATTCACACAGTATATATCAATGAGATCTCTCTTTCTGATTTGTTTAACTATTATAACTTTCAAAAACTGCAGTTATGAAGACGTGTGAAGATTCAAGGTTCTTTATTTGTCGTTTGTCAGTTCCAGTAAAACAGTCGTTGGCAATGAAAGACTTTGGTCTCAGGTTCCTTCAACAATGCTCATAAAATATGAATATATAAACGGGGGAATAAAATAGTAATGTAAATTTGTAATTTTGTTGACAACAGCAAATAGTTTAGTTCAGTTTACGGTTTCCATTCAGTTTTCAGAACGGAAAACTGAATGGAAACAGGATGTAGTATGTATAGAGAAGTAGTATATATATATATATATATATATATATTAGGACTGTCAAAGTCGATGCAATAATAACACGTTTAATGCATATTCGTTTTAACACATTAACGCAACTTGTGATTTTTAGGTTGTAGCGGCTCAGTTCTAAAGCTAGAGTGAAGATCCTGGTATCATAGTAAACTATAGAACCTGATGAATCCATCCGTAACAACCATGTCAGACTAGCTGGTCATGAAGGAGGTTAAAAAACGCTCCAAACATAAGGTAAGAAATGTTGGCGAGGAAAAACTGTCCTGTCCATGTTCAAAGGGGTCCCTTGACCTCTGACCTCCAGATCAGTGAATGTAAATGGGTTCTATGGGTACCCACGAGTCTCCCCTTTACAGACATGCCCACTTTATGATAATCACATGCAGTTTGGGGCAAGTCATAGTCAAGTCAGCACACTGACACACTGACAGCTGTTGTTGCCTGTTGGGCTGCAGTTTGCCATGTTATGATTGGAGCATATTGTTTGATGCTAAATGCAGTACCTGTGAGGGTTTCTGGACAATATCTGTCATTGATTTGTGTTGTTAATTGATTTACAATAATAAATATATACATACATTTACATAAAGCAGCATATTTGATTTGAATATCATATTATTATTATTATTATTATTATTATATGTTATTATTATTATTATTATTATATGTTATTATTATTATGTTATTATTATTATTATTATTATTATATGTTATTATTATTATTATATGTTATTATTATTATTATTATATGTTATTATTATTATTATTATTATATGTTATTATTATTATTATGTTATTATTATATGTTATTATCATTATTATATGTTATTATTATTATATGTTATTATTATTATTATTATATGTTATTATTATGTTATTATTATTATTATATGTTATTATTATTATTATTATGTTATTATTATGTTATTATTATTATTATATGTTATTATTATTATTATTATATGTTGTTATTATTATTATGTTATTATTATTAGTTATTATTATTATTATATGTTATTATTATTATTATATGTTATTATTATTATATGTTATTATTATGTTATTATTATTATTATATGTTATTATTATTATTATTATATGTTGTTATTATTATTATGTTATTATTATTAGTTATTATTATTATTATGTTATTATTATTATTATATGTTATTATTATTATTATTATATGTTATTATTATTATTATTATTATTATTATTATATGTTATTATTATTATTATTATTATATGTTATTATTATTATTATTATTATATGTTATTATTATTATTATGTTATTATTATTATTATTATTATTATTATTATTATATGTTATTATTATTATTATATGTTATTATTATTATTATTATTATATGTTATTATTATTATTATATGTTATTATTATTATTATTATTATTATTATTATTATTATTATTATTATTAGTCGGCTGAGTGGTGGTTTGTTCCTCCGCGGCCTCCGTCGCAGTGGTCGGCCATATTGTCTCTGAGACAGCAGAAATCACCAGCTGCTGAGAGACACAGAGACACAGAGACAGACCGGAGGGAGGAGAGGACAGAGGACCGCTGTCTGAAGACACAGAGAGACAGAGACAGACCGGAGACAGACAGAGAGACACCGGAGGGAGGAGAGGACAGAGGACCGCTGTCTGAAGACACTCAGCTCTCTGGGAGACTCTCAGTCGTATTGATCAAAGGGGGTAAATATGAACTCAGTGATTCTGTGATGATGATTAACATGATACTCTGAGGAGCTAACGGAGCTAACGGGAGCTAACGGAGCTAACGGAGCTAACGGGAGCTAACGGAGCTAACGGGAGCTAACGGAGCTAACGGGAGCTAACGGGAGCTAACGGAGCTAACGGGAGCTAACGGGAGCTAACGGAGCTAACGGGAGCTAACGGGAGCTAACGGAGCTAACGGGAGCTAACGGAGCTAACGGAGCTAACGGGAGCTAACGGAGCTAACGGGAGCTAACGGGAGCTAACGGAGCTAACGGAAGCATGCTAACGTTAGCATGCTAGCATTAGCTTTGTGCTATGTCTCCTAATATCTGTTTCGTTATTCTGCAGAGGCAGAAATGTAAAATGTGAATACCAGCAGAAGCAGTGCTCCTGTTGGACGGAGCTGTGGAGTCCTGATGTTGTTGATGATGAACTCAGGGTGTCAGGATCCAACAGACTAGGACTGGGCATTAAAGTGAAGTGAAAGTGGTCCTGACTTCATGAAGATGCTGCAGAGAGATGGTGATGGAGTTCCTTTGTTTAGGTCTCTGGAACTGTAATGTTTCATGTTTGACCGTTTTTGGTTGTCAATCCTCTCCGTGAGGTCAGAGGATGGCCAGTGTGAACAGTTTAACAGAGAGCTAACAGCTACAGAGAGCTAACAGCTACAGAGAGCTAGCAGCTACAGAGAGCTACAGAGAGCTAGCAGCTACAGAGAGCTAACAGCTACAGAGAGCTAACAGCTACAGAGAGCTACAGAGAGCTAGCAGCTACAGAGAGCTACAGAGAGCTAACAGCTACAGAGAGCTAACAGCTACAGGAATGAGTCCGAAAACCGCAAATCAGCTAGCATTAGCATGCTAACGTTAGCATGCTAGCAGCTGATCAGTTAGCTCCTGCTCTCAGAGAGTTCCTCCAGCCGGCTGGTCTGACTCACTAATGAGCATCTGACACTACAGCAGCTTGTTGAACTACAGCAGCTTGTTGAACTACAGCAGCGTGTTGAACTACAGCAGCTTGTTGAACTACAGCAGCTTGTTGAACTACAGCAGCTTGTTGAACTACAGCAGCTTGTTGAACTACAGCAGCTAGTTGAACTACAGCAGCGTGTTGAACTACAGCAGCGTGTTGAACTACAGCAGCTTGTTGAACTACAGCAGCTAGTTGAACTACAGCAGCGTGTTGAACTACAGCAGCTTGTTGAACTACAGCAGCTTGTTGAACTACAGCAGCTTGTTGAACTACAGCAGCTTGTTGAACTACAGCAGCTTGTTGAACTACTGCAGCTTGTTGAACTACAGCAGCTTGTTGAACTACAGCAGCTTGTTGAACTACTACAGCAGCTTGTTGAACTACAGCAGCTTGTTGAACTACAGCAGGAACACGTTAATAAACACCTTTAAAGCTGCAGTGCTAATGCTAACGTTAGCATTAGCATGAGGAATGTCGCATTACTTTGAATGAATGCTGAACTATAAGGTTGATTATTTAACGTTAAACTGGTTAAAAACATCAGTTCTGCATCATCGATGAGCGTTTAGATACCGGACGACTGTTGAAGCTCTGAGTTATGATTTAATGTCATTTAGTGGTTATTTCTCTAAAGCTAGCTCTGACTGCAGACTGCAGGAGGTTCATTCACAGAGCTAGTTTATAACAGATCACTGAGTGTTACAGGATTATCAGCTGTTATTCTATATTATTGGATTCACAATATGCAGGTATTAATGTTAATGTGAATTTAGAGGATTCAATTCATCCTCTTGTTTTAACCAATAAGAAACTTCATCTGACTCTGATCTGATGAGTCTGTATGATAACACACATCTGTATGATAACACACATCTGTATGATAACACACATCTGTATGATAACACACATCTGTATGATAACACACATCTGTGTGATAACACACATCTGTATGATAACACTCATCTGTGTGATAACACATCTGTATGATAACACATCTGTATGATAACACTCATCTGTATGATAACACTCATCTGTATGATAACACACTCATCTCTGTATGATAACACACATCTGTATGATAACACTCATCTCTGTATGATAACACTCATCTCTGTGTGATAACACACATCTGTATGATAACACTCATCTGTATGATAACACTCATCTCTGTGTGATAACAGTAGATAGTTTAGTGATGTGATGTGTTGATGTGAGGTTAACTTGTTAACTTCAGCTGGTTAGTGATCTCTGGTTACCAGAGACTCAACCTTCACCTGGAGGGAAACATCAGTTAGAACAGAAACCGACAGATGACAAGAATGATTTAAATAAAGCAGCTAACGATAGTCTGCTGGGAACAACTGACTCAACGTTAGTGACGTTAGTAACGTTACGTTCATATACTAGTCAGGATGACACTCCTTTCTTATCCCAAGTTAATGTGGGTTGTGAAGATGCTGCTCTGATGGTTTGTCAGTGGTGTCCTTCAATGAATGGATTTAGCCTTTTGAATGAGATCAATAATGACACAGCTCATCCCGTCCTGCCCTAGTAATTCAACAGGCTGTCAATACTTTCAGGAGTCAGTGGCAATGTTTAAAGTGAGCGCTCAGCTAGAGATGGGATTAATTTTAGCCACTTCTATCTGGTCACCATCCAAAGCTCATGATCATAGGAGAAGGTTGGAGCTCATTCTGTAGCTGGAGGCTCAGCTCCCTCCTCACCACAACAGACTGGCACAGTGCCTGCTTATGCTGCAACAACCCGCCTGTTGATCTGATGCTCCATCTTACCCTCAAAACACCCAAACCTTCCCTTTAAGGCACAATGCCAAACATGCACTGGTGTGAGGATTTGTGGCTTTTCTCCATTTCATGTCTTTTGTAAATGGATGGATGGAGACACGGCTGACACGTGATGTAATCATTAATTTCCTCTTTCTTTGTCAGCTATCCCACCGTGCCCCTGGTGGCCCCTCCCCCCGTCCTCAGGCAAAGCCCCCCCCCAAGCCCCTTGCCCTGTTGGGATCAACCCCCCTCGTCCCCTACCTTCCCTCCTCTTCCTCCCTCCCTCCCACCCACCCATCCTCCCTGTACTCCAACCGTCCTCCGCTGCAGTAAGATCTGCCAACCACATCTGCCAAGCTGTCGGACATGTCAGGACCCGTGCCGAGCCGGGCCCGAGTGTACACCGAGGTCAACACTCACCGGCCCAGGGAGTACTGGGACTACGAGTCCCACGTGGTTGAATGGGGGTAAATACCTTGTTGACCCTTAACACAACATTTACAGCATGCAACTCTTCAACCCAGCTGATGATGTTTGATTTGATTTTTCCTTCTCAGAAATCAGGATGACTTTCAGTTGGTGCGTAAACTCGGGCGAGGCAAATACAGTGAAGTCTTTGAAGCAATCAACATCACCAACAATGAGAAGGTGGTGGTGAAGATACTAAAGGTAAATCTATACAGAGACAGAGGCTTTGATCAACCGTGGCTCTGATTGAATCATTTAATCCCATCTGCCCAACTCTGCCTCGTCCTTTTCCCTTCAGCCTGTAAAGAAAAAGAAAATCAAGCGTGAGATCAAGAT
Source organism: Sebastes fasciatus (assembly GCF_043250625.1). Taxonomy (NCBI): domain Eukaryota; kingdom Metazoa; phylum Chordata; class Actinopteri; order Perciformes; family Sebastidae; genus Sebastes; species Sebastes fasciatus. The sequence continues at coordinate 1,056,883 of NC_133795.1, forward strand.
TTTGGAGAACCTACGTGGAGGTCCTAACATAATCTCCCTCATCGATATTGTGAAAGACCCCGTGGTAAGTCTAGTATGTTGATTGGCAAGACATGATTTATGTTTTATAAAAACAAACTTGTGTTGTGCATGCTGGTTCTGAACTATCATTACTGTACCAATAGCGTGGCGAGCCCACCACCTGTGCAAGCTTATCGATTTCGCTTGCGAAGTATGTGTCTGTAAGTACAGTATGTATCCAGCTGTGGCTGTAAGTAGGGATGTCACGAGAACCGATAACTGCGGTATGAAGTCCACGCCAAATTTCTGAAATTCTTACTTCTGTTTTTTACGCTGGTATCCAATTGGTATCGAGAATCGTGGAATTACACTGATTTTGGTATCGACTACTAAATGTCTGGTATTGTGACATCTCTAGCTGTAAGTTAGATGAATGTTATACAGCCTTGTATTTTCTATGTTGTGTCCGGGCTCTCTCCAAAGAATGGAGCAACAATACACCGTTAATATATTATGATGTTGGCATTGGCATTTATAAACTAAACAATTAATTGCAAAGACAGACTTGCAACAGGCTTGCCGCGGTAGTCGGTGTTACAAGGTGTTCTTCCATATACCGATTACATTACTTACCCACCGCCTTCTTGCTTTTTCATAGAAATCAAACCCATTTAGTTCATTTTGGCGTATCAGTGCCGTGTTATCAATAGATAGTCGGACGACGGACGCTACTAACTGAAAGGGAAAGTGTCTGCTCCGTACGGAGTCTCAGCTCAGAGCAGCAGGAGTCAGATTTCACAAACGGGACGAGAGAGTTGACAGACCGAGAGATGGCGAAGGATTTGGCGTCAAAGCAAAAAGCAAAGCACCTATTTGGCAATATTTCAGATCTAAACCCAACGCTATTAGGGAACCATGACGTTAATGAGGTAATCACTGTGAAGAGGACGGAGCGGTCACAGCCGGTGTGCGTGGCGTTAAAGATAAAAGTCAGGGCGCTACACATGTTGTCATCTTTTCTTGTAAAATGTCCGGTGTAATCCGTAACACCGGTGTTGTCATGAGTTTACTAACCGGTGGGAAAACGTCCTCACCGTGACATTCCTATACTTGCAAATAATACAATTAGCCTTCTTCCCTTATTGTGATTAATGTTCCTGGGGAGAGGCCTGCTTTAGGAAGCATCCAATGAGTCCATTAACGAGTTGACTGAAGATAAATTGCTGACCGAGGCATGAAGGCATTCATGAAGTAAAAACACTGTCAAATGTTCAGATTTTCCTTATTTACATCATTATAACTTAAATACATTTGATTGTTGCTCAGACAAACAAAACAGTTTGAAGACATCACTTGAGCTCTGGCAACTTGTGACTTTAAAGGCTGATTAATAGAATATAAAACTGTTAATAGATGATGTTGGTTGGTTAGTTGCAGCTCTAGTTCACACTTTGAGCAACACGTGGTCATTTGTGGGTCTAGTCAGCAGACTACTTGTGATTCAGCTGCTCTTCAAACCCCATTTTGGAGATGTCTTAACTAGAAATATAGAAGCTCTGAACGGCTGTATTACACATCATCAGTGGTGAAAGTGGTAAACCTTTTGTTCATCAGATTAAACGAGAGAAACTGGACTTTCAGAACATGATTGTTCAGTGACGGCTGTGGTCTGCTGGCTCGGTTTCTTTGCTTACTTGTTTTCAGAAAATGAACGGGCTTTATATTGTTGCTCACAGTGTGGCTGCCTGATTAGTTTGAATTAGTACCACAGCTTATTACAGTGTTGCTTGTTTCAGTCCAGTAGATGAACTGAACTGGTCCTAGTGGTAGATATCGTTGGTTGAGACTTCAACTCATTAAAACACAAACTGTTGGGTTTTTTTTTAGTCCCGGACGCCCGCCTTGGTCTTTGAGCATGTCAACAACACAGACTTCAAGGTAGGAACTTCTTCTTTACTCTATAAAACCATGACGATTATGGAAACCTCCTTTCTTGGCATACTCGTTGTTTTCCGTACACGTGTGTGTGTGTATGTGATGGAGGGATATGAAAGTCCAGTGCTATGTCTTCGGTGCCAGAAAGTCTACCATCTTCTGGTTCTATCCTCAATCGCTGGCACATTTCCACAGCTTCATTGATGAGTGATGTGTAACTGAATGTGTGCTGCCTGTTTACTGTATAACATTATTACCATGGAAAAGCCTAATGACATTGCTTTGGTTTCCAGCAACTGTACCAGACCCTGACAGACTACGACATCCGGTTCTACATGTACGAGATCCTCAAGGTGAGTCCTCCGTGGTTCAGTTGCCTGTCGGCTCATAACCTATAACCTCTAAACCTCCTGAGGGCGGTGAAGCCTTAGGGAGTCCTTAAACAACACATGTACAGTAACAAGCCTCGGTTTAGTCCATCGACCCTGACTATGTTTACACGCACTTATTCTGAAAATGACAATATTCCTACTAATCTGTTTCACATGGCTAATGAAAATGAATATTCATATTTAAATGCAGCTGTTAGGAGTGGGCGATATGACCCAAATGTTCTATCACGGTATATATAATTTAATATCACAGCAGCTGTATATATCAGGATACAGTAATTGTTCTGTAAACTCAGTTAAGAAATGGTTTAAAATGACCATCCCATACTTCATCACATTTGATTATATTCTTCTTTTATTTAGAACTTCCACACAAACACAAACCACTGCCTCACATGAGACGACACGCGAGTTATAAAGTTAAATTATTTAAAAATGGAAGCTTTAAGGTTCCTGAGAACAATAAGTTCAAGTGTTACAGGTTTTAAAGTTTAACAGGTGCAAATCAATACCAGCCTGACTTCAGTCAGTGATATCAAATCACACAAATTAGTATTTGAGGGCATACCAACAGAAAAAAGACGACTTCTCCAGCAGGATTTACTCATTTTTACATTTAAAACAATCTGACAAAACAAAATAAACTACAGTGTGCAATCCATGCCTGGTCATGTTGTAATGAGAGTTCTTCCTCATCTGGGGTTCGGAAGACTCCTCCTCCTCCTCCCGCTCTGTATTTACAACTTCACTCTCCTCCTCAGATCATGTAACCCTGCATGTAAACGTAGTCACTGTGTGTTGTGTATTTTCTTCCAGCATCTTCTTGTAATCTGTTGCTGATTTGGAATTACTGGGAAGAAGAAACGGGGATAACAAAGTTCCTTTGCTCTTGTTTTTAGGCTCTGGACTACTGCCACAGCATGGGGATCATGCATAGAGATGTGAAGCCACATAACGTGATGATCGATCATGAACACCGCAAGGTGAGTGATTAAGGCCCCTTTCAAACCTCTTTTTGTCTGGCCTTTCAAGTTCGACGATTACCTCATTAACGTTAGAGTTCCCTTATAGCGTTGGGATTAAACGTGTATATTGCCAAATAGGTGCGTTTGCTTTTGGCTTCGACAACAAATCCTCCGCCATCTCTCGGCCTGTCGACTCTCTCTCGTCTCGTGTGTGAAATGTGACTCCTGCTGCTCTGAGCTGACGGACCAGATGCGTTCATGGTCAGTATGTAGCGTCCGTCGTCTGACAAACGATAACATGCCGCTGATACGCCAAAATGAACTAAATAGGTTGATTCTTTTTATTTATTACTTAAAGGCTACATGCCTCTGTTGTTTTGTAATGTTCAAACGTTTTTAATAAAAGAGTACGTGTTGAATTACAGTACAGGGGATTTATTGTTGTTGGGTTTTTTTGTACTGTGGTATCAAATTGGGTATTGAGAATCGTGGAAATTCACTGGTATTGGTATTGACTACTAGATTTCTGGTATCGTGACATCCCCAGTCCGGTTGTTTCTAGTGTGAAAGCAATTTTTTGGATGGTTTGGACTTTGGGACCGATTACAGAAAGTTCTGGCAGGCCGGCGTCACGCTATAAGAGAAGGGAATAGCCCTGGACATAGAGTGGGCGTAACAAGTGTGTGGTCGAGAGAGTGACGGCGGCTCAGAGCAGACGTGTTGGCGATCGGAGCGGAGAGGAAAATAGCAGTAAAGTTGCCCGTCAGTTTGTCTGAATAAATGATGCAGCTCCTCAACACATAAGTAAAGTTCCTGTGTCTTTGTGTGGCTTTGTGTTTGGCTGTTACATCTCTACATCTGTTCATTTCCCCATTGTATTGTTGGACTCTTTAATTCAGTCATGTGTTGTGTGAAATGTATTATTCCCCTGTTGAACAGTAATACATTCACTGTCTGTCTGTAGCTGTTAATGTAGTTAACTGCCTCCTTTCTGTGTCTGTAGTTAACTGCTTCCTTTCTGTGTCTGTAGTTAACTGCCTCCTTTCTGTGTCTGTAGTTAACTGCTTCCTTTCTGTGTCTGTAGTTAACTGCCTCCTTTCTGTGTCTGTAGTTAACTGCCTCCTTTCTGTGTCTGTAGTTAACTGCTTCCTTTCTGTGTCTGTAGTTAACTGCTTCCTTTCTGTGTCTGTAGTTAACTGCTTCCTTTCTGTGTCTGTAGTTAACTGCTTCCTTTCTGTGTCTGTAGTTAACTGCTTCCTTTCTGTGTCTGTAGTTAACTGCTTCCTTTCTGTGTCTGTAGTTAACTGCTTCCTTTCTGTGTCTGTAGTTAACTGCTTCCTTTCTGTGTCTGTAGTTAACTGCCTCCTTTCTGTGTCTGTAGTTAACTGCCTCCTTTCTGTGTCTGTAGTTAACTGCCTCCTTTCTGTGTCTGTAGTTAACTGCTTCCTTTCTGTGTCTGTAGTTAACTGCCTCCTTTCTGTGTCTGTAGTTAACTGCTTCCTTTCTGTGTCTAGTTAACTGCTTCCTTTCTGTGTCTGTAGTTTTTAACTGCTTCCTTTCTGTGTCTGTAGTTTTTAACTGCTTCCTTTCTGTGTCTGTAGTTTTTAACTGCTTCCTTTCTGTGTCTGTAGTTTTTAACTGCTTCCTTTCTGTGTCTGTAGTTTTTAACTGCTTCCTTTCTGTGTCTGTAGTTTTGAACTGCTTCCTTTCTGTGTCTGTAGTTTTGAACTGCTTCCTTTCTGTGTCTGTAGTTGCGCCTTATTGACTGGGGTCTGGCCGAGTTTTACCACCCGGGACAGGAGTACAACGTCAGAGTGGCCTCCCGCTACTTTAAAGGACCCGAGCTCCTGGTGGACTATCAGGTACAGCCGAGGGGGTTTAGTGTGCATCTGAGGGGGTTAGTGTGCATCTGAGGGGGGTTAGTGTGCATCTGAGGGGGGTTAGTGTGCATCTGAGGGGGTTAGTGTGCATCTAAGGGAGGTTAGTGTGCATCTGAGGGGGTTAGTGTGTATCTGAGGGAGGTTAGTGTGCATCTGAGGGGGGTTAGTGTGCATCTGAGGGGGGTTAGTGTGCATCTGAGGGGGTTAGTGTGCATCTAAGGGAGGTTAGTGTGCATCTGAGGGGGGTTAGTGTGCATCTGAGGGGGTTAGTGTGTATCTGAGGGAGGTTAGTGTGCATCTGAGGGGGTTAGTGTGCATCTGAGGGGGGTTAGTGTGCATCTGAGGGGGGTTAGTGTGCATCTGAGGGGGTTAGTGTGCATCTAAGGGAGGTTAGTGTGCATCTGAGGGGGGTTAGTGTGCATCTGAGGGGGTTAGTGTGCATCTGAGGGGGTTAGTGTGTATCTGAGGGAGGTTAGTGTGCATCTGAGGGGGTTAGTGTGCATCTGAGGGGGGTTAGTGTGCATCTGAGGGGGGTTAGTGTGCATCTGAGGGGGTTAGTGTGCATCTAAGGGAGGTTAGTGTGCATCTGAGGGGGGTTAGTGTGCATCTGAGGGGGTTAGTGTGCATCTGAGGGGGTTAGTGTGCATCTGAGGGGGTTAGTGTGCATCTGAGGGAGTTTAGTGTGCATCTGAGGGGGTTAGTGTGCATCTGAGGGGGTTAGTGTGTATCTGAGGGGGTTTAGTGTGCATCTGGGGGTTAGTGTGCATCTGAGGGGGTTAGTGTGTATCTGAGGGAGGTTAGTGTGCATCTGAGAGGGTTTAGTGTGTATCTGAGGGAGGTTAGTGTGCATCTGAGGGGGTTAGTGTGTATCTGAGGGGGTTTAGTGTGTATCTGAGGGGGTTTAGTGTGTATCTGAGGGGGGTTAGTGTGCATCTGAGGGGGTTTAGTGTGCATCTGAGGGGGTTAGTGTGTATCTGAGGGAGGTTAGTGTGCATCTGAGGGGGTTTAGTGTGCATCTGAGGGGGTTAGTGTGCATCTGAGGGAGGTTAGTGTGTATCTGAGGGGGGTTAGTGTGCATCTGAGGGGGGTTAGTGTGCATCTGAGGGGGGTTAGTGTGCATCTGAGGGGGTTTAGTGTGCATCTGAGGGAGGTTAGTGTGCATCTGAGGGGGTTTAGTGTGCATCTGAGGGGGTTAGTGTGCATCTGAGGGGGGTTAGTGTGTATCTGAGGGGGTTTAGTGTGCATCTGAGGGGGTTAGTGTGTATCTGAGGGAGGTTAGTGTGTATCTGAGGGAGGTTAGTGTGTATCTGAGGGAGGTTAGTGTGCATCTGAGGGGGGTTAGTGTGCATCTGAGGGGGGTTAGTGTGCATCTGAGGGGGTTAGTGTGCATCTGAGGGGGGTTAGTGTGCATCTGAGGGGGGTTAGTGTGTATCTGAGGGGGGTTAGTGTGCATCTGAGGGGGGTTAGTGTGCATCTGAGGGGGGTTAGTGTGCATCTGAGGGGGGTTAGTGTGCATCTGAGGGGGTTAGTGTGCATCTGAGGGGGGTTAGTGTGCATCTGAGGGGGGTTAGTGTGTATCTGAAGGGGGTTAGTGTGTATCTGAGGGGGTTAGTTGAGATGTCCTCTGCTCTGCTTTAGTCTTGATTATCTGTGACAGACGTAATCTGAGACGCTGCTGGTCAGATTTCAGTGTTTCAGAGCAGAGTAGGGGTTTGCTGCTGACCTTGCATTTATTGATGTTTTTCTATGTATACATTAACGTATCCATAACACACCACTTCGAAATACAATGGATGTGATGGAGTTGCATCTCGGGGGAATGTTGATTTCTCTGCTGTAATCCCGTCTGTGCTCCCTTTGAGACCTGTACTGTGTGTTTCAGATGTACGACTACAGTCTGGATATGTGGAGCTTGGGCTGTATGTTGGCGAGCATGATCTTCAGGAAGGAGCCCTTCTTCCACGGCCATGACAACTACGACCAGGTAAACACAAGGCAGGCGTCTCCTGCTGGCGTTCTGTAGCTGCTCTACTGTAAAGGCAACACACTATTCTCTTCATCGGAACGCTACACGTTATGGCGAGCTTTGACTTGTGGAAGTTTTATGCCTCCGCGCCAGTGACCAGCCAACGGCCGGAAGACTTGTGCTTTCTGACTGTCCGTCCGTCCGTCCGTCCGTCCCATTCTCGTGAATGTGATATCTCTGGAACGCCTTGAGGGGAATTTCTTCAAATTTGGCAAAAACATCCACTAGGGGTGGGTCTCTTTAGTCTCTTAGTTGCATCCACGATTCCCTCACCTGCGTCTAGGGATGCACAAATACTTCTTACATTTGGGTACTCTCCGATACCGAGTACCGATACGAGTACTTCTCTGTGTCTAAAGACCGTCGTTAACAGCCAGCTGGAGGGTGTGAGCGACGGACGGGGAGTCCCCCAGACCGGCTCGGGGCGAAGGTGGCTCGCGGCCGCAGCATTACAGCGCTCCCTGCCCAGATCTCGCCGCACCGTGGACAAAGGGCTTGCTGCGCCCTCTCTCCCCGCCGGGGAGGGATGGGGCCCCCTCCTCCCGGTGTGACTGTCGACCGCCCCGACCGCGTCATGCTGTACACAGAGTCAGAGGTTGCAAGCAAAACCCCGTGGCGCAATGAAAGTGAGGGCCGGCGTGTCCCGGCTGAGGTGGGATCCCGGCCCCGCGGGTTCGGGCGCACCACCGGCTCGTCTCGCCAGCACCGTCGGGGAGGTGGAGCGTGAGGCAGAGGACCGAGACAAGCAGACTCGAGCGCCGCGGCTCGCACAGAAAAACGTGAAATCGTGCAACGTGGCGATTGCGCAGTAGGTGTTAAAAAGTCCACTGAAGCGCTGCGTTTTCCATAAACGCCACACAGACAAATATACAATATTAACTCTACATGTATGGATCTCATGAGAGTGGCCAGTACCTTCTGTAACGGAGTTGTCTGGGTTCACTGTAGATCTGTGTCTGAAAGGGTTAAAGTGTCTCTCACAGAGCTGACGGATGGTTTGTGCTCCTGTAGTTGGTGAGAATAGCGAAGGTCCTGGGGACCGAAGACCTCTACGACTACATCGACAAGTACAACATCGAGCTGGAACCTCGCTTCAACGACATTCTGGGGAGGTGAGCGCTGTTTATCGCCGTCACATGATGATGATGATGATGATGATGATGGTGTCTGGGATAGGAGGGCTTTTGTTTTGTAACTGTACTTAGCACTTATGTTGGAGAAAAATAACGACACACCAGCTGGAGTTGATCCCTGCTCCACGCAGACATCATTTATCACATCAACTGTCCGTCTGTGGTCTTTCAGTGTAAATCGTTTTTTAAATGTGTCTCTTGTCTTCAGGCATTCTCGTAAGCGGTGGGAGCGCTTCGTCCACAGTGAGAACCAGCACCTGGTCAGCCCAGAGGCTCTGGATTTCCTGGACAAGCTGCTGCGTTACGACCACCAGGCCCGGCTGACCGCCCGCGAGGCCATGGATCACCCTTACTTCTGTACGATGCCCTCAGAAACACACAGTGGTTTTCTTTTTATGTTTATAAGAATGACATCACCATCAGTAAAGGTCATGTCATAATAAGTGCTGTCTTTCTTTCTTCCTGTCGTTCCTGCAGTCCCCATCGTGAAGGATCAGTCTCGTGTGGCCGGAGCCAACATGCCCAGTGGGAACACAGCTGTTAGCTCAGCCAACATGATCACTGGTGAGAGAGATTACACTGCCCCGCTATCCAGATCAAACACTCTGTAATGTTTCTGCAGCAGCTAAACGTGTTTTAGACACCTAAAAGAAAGGCTTAATTGTACACTATATTTAAAATATTTTCGGTAACTGAAGCCGGTATCTATGCTCTTCCCATAGCAACCAAGCTTTGTTTTACTATATCTATCGTACTCGGGCAAGGTACGTATCAATCGTACCTAATGTGAAAACACCCACTGCACGGCAAACGAAGCCTGATGAAGCTGAAATCCGGTCGTGTGTCTCAAAATTGGGTCCAGAAACGAGCTCAAATGGTGCAGTGAGCGGCCGGCCTTAGTGCCGCAGTGTTTTGGTTTGATGGATAGCCCCGCCCTAGTTCACATGTGACTTCCAGTATCTTGTATTAGTTTTCTAAGCTTCTCTCCCACCCCCCCCCCCTTCCTCTCAGGTATCTCTGCCTTGCCAGCCTCCACTGCCCTCGGCCCCCTCACTGGCTCGCCGGTCCTGTCTGCTGCCACCAACGTCCTGAGCACCCCGGTGCCCGCTGCTGCCGGCGCCCCGCAGTGACCTCCAACCCAAATCCTCCCTCATCACTCCCCCCTCCTCCCAAGGCTCTCCCTCCTCCACCTCCTCCACCCAGGGTAGAAACTAGACAGGTGCCACTCTGCCAGCCCTCACCCAACATCCAACCTAACTGTCTGAGAGCGAGTGTCGTCCACGCTGTGTTTCTAGTTTGGATTGTGATCAATAAGTCCATCAGCAGAAGGAAGGAGGAGGAGATGCTGGCTATCAGGACCAAAAGGAGCACATCCTGTATAGTTTACTACCGCGGCGCCGTCACAAACAGCTGACGAGCGGGAACGCCCTCCAGATGCTCGGTGCTGTTCAGGTGTACGTGAACGCCCTCCAGATGCTCGGTGCTGTTCAGGTGTACGTGAACGCCCTCCAGATGCTCGGTGCTGTTCAGGTGTACGTGAACGCCCTCCAGATGCTCGGTGCTGTTCAGGTGTACGTGAACGCCCTCCGGATGTTCGGTGCTGTTCAGGTGTACGTGAACGCCCTCCAGATGCTCGGTGCTGTTCAGGTGTACGTGAACACGATGACACTTCAACACTTTCTCTGCCTGAGTAGTTCTGTCTTGCCTTTTCTTACCAAACCAGATCACCAGTCTTCTTTTGATACGCGCCTCTCCGTCATCCGTTAGTTTGTTTTGTATTGAAGCGTTTGTGGACCGCCGGACGAGGTTCATCACATCACGTTGGTTCGGTCCGCTCTAGCGTCGGATCTCTTACAAAGCCAGGTAAGGTTCATTCAGGTTCTACAAAGAAACGGTTTCTCAAAACGTGCTGCTTTTCCACTTCCTTGAATTACTTCAAGACGTAACCAAAGTTTACTCCGTTGGTTGGAAGAAGAGACCGACCAAACCGTGTTGTGTTCAGGGGGAGTTCGTCACGGAGACGACGTGGGTTCTAGTAAATAAGACGACAACAGGAAGTGCTGTCGGCGTCGGAGGAAAGCTCAGTTATGTGTAGTGACACGAGTAAGACTGGCTTCCACCAACATGTTGGTTGGAGGTGAATAGCACCTGAAGGGTCCCCGGTGTTCTAGTGCCAGAACGTGTACGTTTTAGACGCTGCTGTACATAACGCATCTTTTCTTTTTCATCTCAAAAACCTGACAAATGCAAATAAATGGGAACATGTGAACATGGAGCAGAGCGGAGCCGTTTGAGTCCCTACATCACTGTATATATTTTTATGTCCTTCTGTAGAAGACTAGTGTTTCAAGAGATTTGTGTAAATAAACACGTGTTTTATTTATCAGGTACATCAGTGACTGATTCATGTCTGTCATGTTCATACAGACCACTGACACGCACACACATTGCACACTCACACACACTCACACTCACTCACACTCACTCACACACACACATGGCATTACATTACATCAGTTACAAAGTGCAAATTATGGATTTTTAAAAAATAAATTAAAGGATGAGTTCAGAGTTTTTAATAAGTCTAGATGAGATGGAAAAATGCCATTTTTAACCTTTTTAAAGGGACTATTTGTAACTTTCAGAATGTCTTGTTAACAGCGACACCTGTGGCCGTGAAATCAACGAAAGTCGGGCTCGCGCTTGCTCGCTCTAAATATACCTGAAGGAGCATCGCTCAACACAGTGAGGAGACACACGTCAGCTAAAAGCACAATATCACTCTATATTTCAGCTGCTTGGCAGTAATGTTAGCTGACCAGACCAAGGTCTCTCCATGAACATGATTTAGATCTGATCCTTGTGTTGGCTTTTCCTGTCTCAGCGCAGGCTGAGGCAGCGGGGCTCTGCAGCGTGTCTCCCTGTTCTCTCTGCCCGCAGCCGGAGAGAACAGGGAGACAACGGCACCCGGTCGGTAACGAGACAACGTTTCTCTCTGTAGAGCTCCGTCACTTCACAAGACACGGGAAACCTCTGTTGGTCTGGTGGAGCTGCAGCAGTTATTTCTGCGCGCGCTGTCTGAGTGAAGGCGAGCAGGCAGAGGAGGAAAGGCAGCGGCTTCACGCGAACGCGCATATGCGAGCGCACATGTCCCGACCCGGTACATTTATATGCTTAAAAAGTTACAAACAGTCCCTTTAACAATATATGCAAAATAAATGACAAAACATTTCTTAATGTTTTTGTATAAAAATCATCTTCCTGTAAAACTACATGTGCTTCCATCAGCTAACATCTCCCACTTCAACCAGTAACCCCATGACATCCGTCCATCATCCATCTGCAGCTGTAGTGATGAGGGGGAGGGGGGTGTCTGGTTTCTGTAGCTCCTCATCACTCTACAGTCTAATCCCACCCATTTTTATTGGTCCAATCAAATGCAAAGGATTTGATTTAAATCCCTCTCGTTACTGTGCACCGCTCAAATATTCAGTTTCACTGGAGAATACGTCCCAGTACAGCAGCTAAAGCTGCTCTGACCTCCGTTAGAGGTCCTGACCCTCCCTAACCCTCTGTGAAGAGGACCCGCTATAGAGACATATGAACAGCTCATTATAAGGTCACGGAAACACAATTGTTATTTCCAGGTGATTATACACTAAAGAAAACATACTTATTAATATCATATTCCAATTTCTGCCAATAAATCCCCCTAAATGTTACACACTGGTCCTTAAATACCAAAAAGAGTCTGACAGCAACAACACATGATCACACAGAAAAAACACTGTTAGCAGGTTTCACAAAGATACCACGGACTGTATATTCACTATATATACGTACTGTATATTCACTATATCAAGTGCAACAGAGGAAAGCCGACTATCAGTGTAAAACTCAGATGGTATTTATGTCAATATGACATCATATGAGTCACTCTGAAGTGTTAACTGGACAGAGACAATCTCTGGTACTGAGGTGACGTGTTTCTCCAGCTGATGATGCGACAGCACTCCTCTCCGCGGTAAAACCTGCAAAACACAAGGACACGCGTCTCAGCACGCCATCGCACATGAACATCTGTCTGCTACTTCAGCACCACGGACAGCACCATGGATTGATCAATACACAGTTAGGCTAACCACTAACTCCTAGCTCCTAACCCCTAACTCCTAGCTCCCAACTCCTAACTCCTAACTCCTAGCTCCCAACCCCTAACCCCTAACTCCTAGCTCCCAACCCCTAACTCCTAACTCCTAACTCCTAACTCTCCTAGCTCCTAACCCCTAACTCCTAGCTCCCAACCCCTAACCCCTAACTCCTAACTCCTAGCTCCTAACTCCTAGCTCCCAACCCCTAACCCCTAACTCCTAGCTCCCAACCCCTAACCCCTAACCCCTAACTCCTAACTCCTAGCTCCCAACCCCTAACCCCTAACTCCTAACTCCTAGCTCCCAACCCCTAACCCCTAACTCCTAGCTCCCAACCCCTAACCCCTAACTCCTAACTCCTAGCTCCCAACCCCTAACCCCTAACTCCTAACTCCTAGCTCCCAACCCCTAACTCCTAACTCCTAGCTCCCAACCCCTAACCCCTAACTCCTAGCTCCCAACCCCTAACCCCTAACTCCTAATCCCTAACTCCTATCTCCTAACCCCTAACCCCTTACTCCTAATCCCTAACTCCTAACTCCTATCTCCTAACCACTAACCGCTAACCCCCCACACTCCCCATATCCCCTCCTGTGTGTTTCCCATCAGACTACGGGGTCGTAGGTCGTACTTGTTTATGCGTAGCTCCTTGTCGATCTCCTCCAGAGTCTTGCCTTTGGTCTCTGGTAACATGACGTAGAAGAAAACCGCCGCCGCCACCGAGGTCATCCCGTACACCAGAAACACCCCCGACAGACCGACGGCATCTGTTGATAGAAAACACCGTTCAGTCTCTGCTGGACGTCATTTCACTGGAAACTAAAGAAGGAAGCACATCTATGATTGAGGGATTGTCTCCACACAGTTCTCAACATGGCCACTAACGATGCTAACAGCGCTAACAAATAACGCCAAGAAGTGAAAGACATGAGGGTGGGACAGGACGGCGTTGTCAGCGGTAACTGCCGTATAAGCACAATAACTAGGACACACAGAGGGAGAGGGACTCCATCCTCTGATCTACATCTTCACACAGCAGATCTGCTGCTTCATTAAAGGGACTGTTTGTAAGAATCAGAATGTGTTAACAGCTTCACCTGTGTCCGTTAAGTCAACTAAAGTCAGCGTCCTGTTAGCTGACCAGACCAAGGTCTCTCCATGAATCAGTGCTGATCCTAGTGTTGGCTTTTCCCGCCTCAGCCTCCCGACCGCGGCCGGAGGGAACGGGGGAGACGCCGGAGTTTTGGTCGGAGACGATAACGTTTCTCTCTGCGGAGCCCCGTCACTTCACCAGACACGGGAAACCTCTGTTGGTCTGGAGGAGCTGCAGCAGTTATTTCTGCACAAACGTCGACTGAACATTCACTAGATATTCTCAGAGCTAAACTAACTCTTCTGCAGTGTGCAGTGAGCAGCATGCACGTGAGAGGTGGAGAGAGAGAGAGAGAAGGAGCACGGTGTGTGAGTGAAGGCAGGCAGAGGAGCAGAGGAGCAGAGACTCCGGTCCTGGAGACCAAAGCTACGGTCTCCTCCGCGTCCTCCGACCGCGGCCAACACTGTTTAACAGCTTCACTAGATACAACCAAGAGGTTTTGGTGCTTCACTGGAGTTTGTGTTGGAGTCTGAGTCTGAACAGCGGAGACACACGAGAGACCATGAGACACACGAGAGACCACGAGACACACGAGAGACCATGAGACACACGAGAGACCATGAGACACCGACCAGCAATGATTTATACCTGGAAGAAGTTACAAACAGAACTTTTAATGCTCTGAATTTTAAATTTAGCAGCTTTAAAGTTAATTAGATTGAGTTGTGCTTTTACACGGTAAACATTTAGAGTTGTCAATCAGTGAAAAGCACACGTGTACTGAATCACTGAATCACTTCTTACTCGCTGGCTGACTGGGAACAGAACCATCATTAATGTTATTGCAACTCGTCAAAATGTCCGTCATGAAAAAGGTGTACGGGAACTCACCGATGAAATTCAAGAAGGTGAAGGTGAGCAGCAGGTTGGCGGCCCAGTTGAAGCAGTTGGTGAAAGCGAACGCTCGTCCTCTGATAGCAGCCGGGAATATCTCCGTCAGGAGGAGCCAGGTCACTGGACAGAGACACAATCAATACTGATTACCTGCTGCAACAGGTGAGGCTCTGTGCTGCATGATGGCATCTAAAGCTACATTAGGCCTCTTTGCAGGCTCGAAAATACTTACTCATTTAGGCTGGTTGTATATTAATTAGGGCTGTCAACCAATTAAAATAGTTAAATATGATTAATCGCATGATGGTCCATATTTAGTCCCGCATCTTCTATCTGTTCTAAATGAACCTTAAAGGAGATTAGTCCAGTATTTAATCCTCTTATCAACATGGGAGTGGACAAATATGCTGCTTTATGTAAATGTATGTATATATTTATTATTGTAAATCAATGAACAACACAAATCAATGACAGATATTGATCCAGAAACCCTCACAGGTACTGCATTTAGCATAAAACAATATGCTCCAATCATAACATGGCAAACTGCAGCCCAACAGGCAACAACAGCTGTCAGTGTGTCAGTGTGCTGACTTGACTATGACTTGCCCCAAACTGCATGTGATGATCATAAAGTGGGCATGTCTGTAAAGGGGAGACTCGTGGGTACCCATAGAACCCATTTACATTCACTGATCTGGAGGTCAGAGGTCAAGGGACCTCTTTGAACATGGACATGACATTTGGAGCGTTATTTAACCTCCTTCATGACCAGCTGGTCTGACCTGGTTGGTACCGATGGATTCATCAGGTTCTATAGTTTACTATGATACCAGGATCTTCACTCTAGCTTTAGAACTGAGCCGCTACGACCTCCGAAAGACGCCGGCCTGTTGGATATTTTAGAGGTTAATTTAAAATTGCAAATTGCGTTAATGCGTTATCGCATTAACTTTGACAGCCCTCATTTTAATCTCCTTGTGTTGCTTTAAATTCAGAATGAAAACTGTTATATTTAAACTTAAAGGGACAGTGTGTAGGATTTGGCGGCATCTAGTGGTGTGGTTGCAGATTGCAACCAACTTGAGTATCCCTCCGCTCACTCCTCCCTTTACAAGACTGCAGTAACGTGAGCTGCAGACTGTAAAACCGTGGTAACGCCGTTCAGCACGCTCAGAGGTCATCCATACCATAATAACACTACTTTAGGAGAAACGGCGGCTGGCGGTAGCACGGTTGAACACTCTGCGGCTCACGTTACCGCAGTTTCACCACCGCGTCGGAGAACTACGGAGAACTACGGAGCACTACGGAGCACTACGGTGGCCTTCAGGTAACGTAGAAACATGAAAGTGTCTCTCTAGAGCCAGTGTTTGGTTTGTCCGTTCTGGGCTACCGTAGAAACATGGAGGACTCTGTGAAGAGGACCGGCTCCCTCTGGAGATATGGAGGCTCATTCTAAGCTAACGGAAACACAACGATTCTTAGTTTAGGTTATTAAACACTAATGAAAAAACATAGTTATGAATATTATATTCCATTACAGATGATAGATCCCTGTCATGTTACACACTGGACCTTAAAGAAGAACATTTTGAATGAATATACAAACTTGGTCCAAATCCAGCGGAGTACGCGCTGACGACCGCCATCAAACACACCAGAATGATCCAGTTCACCACTGAGCCGCGGACGCTGGGAGGAGACGCCGGAGGAGAGACGGCTGGTTTCTGTCTGACTTCATCAACAGCTTCATCTTGTGTGTTGTTGAAGAGTCTTCTATCTAAAGGTGAGTCAACAGCTGACTGATTACCGACAGGTAGAGGAGGCAGGTCTGTCCTGTTAACGCTGAAGTCCTCAGAGCTACACGCTCTCTCAGCGTTCATCGATGACGGTCCACTGAGGAGTCCGATGGTTATGAGACACAGCGCCATGACGGAGCATCCGCTGATGAGCAGCGGCCTCCGGCCCACCCGGTCCGAAAACACCATGGAGGTCAGAGTGACGATCACTTTGACCGAGCCCAGACCGACGGACGCCAGCACGGCCGAGGCGTCGCTCTGAAAGCCCACCGAGTGGAGGATGGTGGAGGCGTAGAGGAGGACGGTCGGCTGACCCGTGAACTGCTGGAACAGAACCAGCCCGAGGCCGATGACGGTCCGAGTCCTCATGTTGTCTTTACGCTGGAACAGGTACACGCTGTTGTACTTCCTGTTCTCCACACTGGAGCAGACATCTGAACTCACGAGGTCTCTTTGGCACAAAGACTCCTCGGTGCTGGATGGAAGGAACCAGATGGAGAGAAGCTGGATAACAGTCGGTACGACGGCGAACCCAAACATCCACCTCCACCCTCCGCTAGAGTCAGACAGGATGTAGTTCATGGCGTACGCTGCCAGGATGCCCACAGTGATCCCAGCCTCATACAGCGTCACCAGGAGGCCCCTGCGGTCCGGGGTCACCATCTCGGACACGTAGATGCAGCAGGACATGGAGGATATGCACATGGCGAAGCCCACCGTCATCCTGCCCACCACCAGAGCCCAGTAGGAGCCGACGAGCAGCACCATGCTGCCGGTCAGGAGCAACACGTTGCCGAGGAGGATGGAGGTCCTGCGGCCGCGGTGGTCGATCAGCCAGCCGCCCACGACGGAGGCGAGCAGAGCTCCGACCAGCAGAGAGCTGACCAGCGCCTCCTGCTGGACGCACGAGAGCCTGAACTCGGCTTTGAGCTGCAGCAAAGCGCCGGAGATGATGCCCAGCTCGTAACCGAAGACCAGACCGCCCAGCGTGGACACCAGGCCGGCCAGCAGGAGGACGGAGCTCCCTGGAGGACGGACAACATGCAGATGGTTTAGTTTTAGAGAAGAGCACTCCTAACAACAGAGATGATATAGATGGTGATCATCTGATCATCTGGATTCATTATTCACTGTGAGACTCTCAGATCCAGCATCAGGGCTGCAGCCAGACCTGAAGACGCAGCACCACTAAAGACCACTAGAGGCTGACTCCATAAACAAATTAATAAATACAAAGTCAATCTGTGTGTCTTCTAGACGGTAGATTTGACTTCTAAGTGGCCATTTAAAAAGTCTTTAGTTTCATTATGGTCCAGTGTGCAGCATTTATATTAATAAGTATGTCTGAAAATAAGAATATTTTTGTTTTCGTCAGCTTAGAATGAGCCGTTTTATTAATTGACTTAATTAAATCATGCGTGTTCTTCGTTCACCAAGATACAGAATCACTGCATCGTACAATATCAATGAATAAGACCAAGAACATGCCGTAACATAATCATCTTATTATTATCATATTATGCACTTCCTTTCTTTATAATCATGATTATTATTATGTTAATGAATTTTAATTCATTTTCCACTCACTTATTTACTTACCTATTACCTACTTCTAAAATGTATTATTATTATTATTATTATTATTATTATTATTTGGGCTGTTTGTTTGGGTGTTTCTCCATGCTTTAATTTAATTTAATTTCTTATTTTTTTATTTTATTTATTTATTTACTAATCATAATAAATAAAACAATGATAATAATAATAGTAATAGTAAGTAAATAAGTGACTGGAAAATAAATAGAAATTGATTAAAATGAAGGATGTACGTAACGTTCATCCCTCCAGCTGTTGTGCAGCTGCTACTCACATTAACCTGACAGTCTCTCATGTGCAGCATCTATTGACAGAAATGTAAATGAGGCTCACCGACACAAAGCCAAAGGAAAGCTGCTGAATCTCAATAGTGAATAAAAATGACCCCGTCTTCCATTCATATGAGGAGAAATGAAGCTGAGAGCAGTTCTCTGCAATTCTTTGCACATCTGTTTGATTTGAAGGGTTTTCTGATTTTTAATCCCCCTGATGGTCTAAATGTAGTTTATGTTTCAGTTGCGACCAGCGAGGCCGTCTGAGAAGTGAAGTCAAAGCTGAAGAGTCTTAAACCTGCATCCTCTCTACCAGCCAGCAGGGGGCGACTCCTCTGGTTCTATAGAAGTCTCTGAGAACATGAGTCTACTTCTCTCTTGATTTATGACCTCAGTAAACATTGTAAACATGAGTTTATGTTTCAAGTCTTTTTCAATACAGCATGATGTTCATTTAGTAAATGATGGTCCCATTTAGAGTCAAATGGGCCATTAAGCAGAGGATGCTTTAGGGCGGGGCTACCTGCTGATTGACAGGTCGCTACCACGGCGTTGTCCGGTCTGGGAGTTGACCGTGTTTTCATCTTACATCTTTAACCCTTTCACAGTGTGTTTTCACTTCATCACAGTTAATTAGAACATTTTTGGTCTCCTGAAAACATCTTATTGAGCGTCGGGTTGCACTTAGCTCCGCCCTCTCTGTCACTTCTGGTTGCAAAACACCAAGATGGTGACGGACAAAAAATGCCGAACTCGAGGCTTCAAAACCGTAGTCCACAAACTGTGACATCACAGTGACCAAAGAACATAGTGTCTATCGCCAAGAAGTGAAAGTCAATTGTTCGTTCCATTGCAACGTCAGCGCCCTGCAGCAGAGCTCGCCTCCGCCATTTTGGACTGCAGCTGTTGTCAAAAAACACTGGAGTTTCGTCTCCTTGCTTCTAAACTCTTTGCGGTGACTACGTCCACTTCTGTGGGTATCTGCACTGACTTTAAAGTGGTCACACTAGTCAGCCCTGTAGTAATATAATAATAATGTATATCATGCATTTGTTACTTTCCTTTCTTTACTTTACATCAGAGTAAAACTAAACTCTCTGCAGAGTTCATTACAGTAACTGCTTTACAATAGAAAATCACTCATCTACTAACAACTTACCCATTGCTTCTGTCCTGTTACATTCACATCTCAGTCAGACTGTTCAGGTCTGGATTCACCTCCTGGAAGACCTTTCATCCTCTGTGAAATATAAAACATCAAAATATAGGAAAATAATAATAATGATGATGATACGGAGGTGCTCTCCTGCTCCGTCTGTCACCCACAGGGAGTCTCGTGTCCGGCTGCTCATAGAAGAGACCAGGGAGCCTGTTGCAGCCCCGTCGCCATGACAACCCTCTTGTTGATTGCCATGATTTCATTAGTGAGTCCACTTGAGATGAGCTCAACAAAATACACGACTGAGTGTTCAGTTCAGTTTAGTCTTCTATTATTAACATCACCTGATAATGACAGAGCAGTCAGGAGGAAACTACTCAGACATCCACACACAGGAACTGAACATGTCAGAGAAAATAAAAATATTCTTAAAAATGTATTTGAAAATATAAAATAAAATATATACTTAAAAATAAAATATTAAATGAAAAATATAGTGCAAATATGCTTAAAAATATATTTAAAAATATAAAGTAAAAAATACAATTAGAAATATAGTTTAAAATGTTTTTAAAAAATATATATAAAATAAAAATATAAAAATGCAATATATACGTAAAAATGTATTTAAATATATATAAAATAAAAAATGCACTTAATAATATAGTTTAAAATGTGCCTGTAAATCAAAATATAAAAACAAAATATACTTAAAATATATTTTAAAAATGTGATTAAAATTTACATAAAAAGTAGTTACAACTTACAATTATAATGAAATGATAATACAAATTTTAAATAAAAATATACTTAAAAGTAAAAATATAAAATAAAATATTCTTGAAAATAAAAATATAAAATGAAAAATATACTTAAAAATGTACTTACATATGTGCATAAAAAAACTTACAAATGTACATAAAAATGTACTTACAAATTTCCTTAAAAATAAAAATATAAAGTAAAAAATATACTTAAAAAGGAAAGTAATCATGCAGAATGGACCCTGTGGGTGTTATAATAATAATTATTTTTACTGCAGCATGTCCATGTTGTGGCGGGTACAGAGGAGAACTACTTTACATACTGCTGGGTAGCTGCATATATATATATATATATATATATACACGTATTAGAGCTACTGTTAAAAAGGACAAAAAATGATTTTTGAGACTTAAGTCATAATATTTTGAGGAAAAAGTTGTACAGGAATAAAATCAAATCAAAAGAGTACAAATATAAAGTTGTATTTTTTTTATTAAGTTGTAACTTTACCCCCACCAAATATTAATATTTTATATAATATATATATATTTTTTTATATAATATAAAATATTAGAGATTAAAGCCATACATTTGAGAGGAAAATGGAATATTTATTAAAATGAATAGCTAAAATTATTACTATTATGAGGAAAATAATATGTAAGTGTGTGTATATATATATATATATATATATATATATATAGCAATGCATCATATTTGATGAGCTTTATACAGTATGTTTTATCTGTAAAGTAACTGTTGTCAGATACATGTAGTGTAATAAGTAAGAAGTAGAATATTCCCTCCTACCTGTAGTGGAGTAGAAGTATAAAGTGGAAAACAATATAAATACTACAGCACTGAGTAGATGTACTTACTTTGGGATTTATCTCCTTCAGTTAATAATAAAAGCAGTTGTTCCAGTAGATGATCAGTTCAGTCCTCCCTGTCTGCAGTTCCTGCAGGAAACTAATAATACTAATACTAGTGATAGTTCCTGATGGAGACAATAGAGCCGTTATTATCTCTCCCAGTTCCTGGAGCTGCTGTGGTTAGACTGGTCAGACTGGTTCTGATGCTGCTCTGAAGACTCTTTAATCCTCTGAAGAACTGTAGACTGGATGATGTTCTGCTCAGAGACTCACCGTCTGCAGGATGAGGAGATGTCCTGAAAAACAAACTCCAGGAAAACTCCTGTTAGTCTGGAAGCGACGTGGCAGAACAGGAGTCAGTGTCGGGTTGCAGAGAGGAGAAACTTTGTGGAGAAGTTTTGACGCCAGAGGTCGACAGACATCTCACTGACTGTCTGACTGACTCAAGTCCTGTAAAGAACCGGCTGAACCTGAACGCACCACAGAACAGCTGGTTAAAGGAGCAGTCAGATGAGATTATTATTATGATCAGATCATTTCATTTATAGGAAATAATAACTTATTATGAACTAAGAAGTCAGTGTGTTTCACCACAGTTTACTCAAGTACTGCACTTTGAGGTAGGATATGGAATACCATTACATTCAAATACATAAATGAGGCCATACATATGTAAATAATGTAAATATAAATATATAAATTACTCAATGTAGTTCAATAAATGAATAAATAAGTCAATGAAATAAATCCTGAAATAAATAAATAAGACAATAAATAAGTAAAAAATGTAAATATAAATATATAAATTACTCAATGTAGTTCAATAAATAAATAAATAAGTCAATGAAATAAATCCTGGAATAAATAAATGAGACAATACATATATTATAAATAAAAATATAAATACGCAGTACAATAAATAAATACATGTAGTTCAATGAATAAATAAATAGTTTTTTATTTAAAAAAAAACATTTTAGGACTGCTTTAATTTATTTCATGGGACTTTTACTTAATAATTCCACATTTATTTATTTAATGGGACTTTTATTTAATATCAGATTTATTTCACAGCTCTTTTTATTTCGAGGTGGTTCAGCAGATAACAAGAAAACTTTTAGTTTGGCTACGTCAGTGTGACGTCACTTCTGTAGTGTGTGTGTGTGTGTGTGTTCCAATAGTGGCCGCTAGGTGGCAGCAGAGCGTAGAGAGTCAGTGATGTCACAGCCTGAGAGACAACCACAACAACAACACATAACACTCTGCCTTTTATTGACTCCTCTACTTCATGGGATCTTTTTTTTTTTTAATTTATCCTTTGATATTGCAATATATTGTTATTAATTGTTTTTTAGTTGTTTGTTTGTTTTATTGACACAACAAACATGAATTACTTCTTTATTGTTTTCTTCCATTTACATGCATGTTCTTTTTCAATATCTATATATTGTAATTTGCTTAATGAATTGTATTTATGTATATATTTTGTTTGTTATTATTTTGTATCTGTTTTTAAATTCTTATTTATTATTGAATTGACGCTTTGGCAATATTGTTCACCTGACAGTCATGATCAATAAAGCAAAATTAATTGAATTGAGAGAGAGAGAGAGAGACCGGAAGTGAAGCTGTAGGAGAACCGGAAGTTCCCCTGTAGGAGAACCGGAAGTGCCCCTGTAGGAGAACCGGAAGTGAAGCTGTAAGAGGACCGGAAGTGCCCCTGTAGGAGAACCGGAAGTGAAGCTGTAGCAGAATAACAGCATGGCTGTAGCAGACCTCCTCAGCAGATCAGAGTTGGTGAAACAGGGAGCAGAAGCTCGGCTCTACCGGACAATGTTTCTGGGAAAGCCCACTATAGTTAAAGAAAGGTTCCGGAAACATTACAGACACCCGGAGCTGGACCAGAAGCTGACTCACCGGAGGACCGTCCAGGAGGTCCGGTCCATCCTGCGCTGCCGCCGGGCCGGTAGGTTACTATAGATACTAATATATATAATATACTATATATATAATAATATATAATATACTGACATACTGTCCATCAGACCTCTCAGTCAGGACCAGCTGCTGCTGCTCTCTGGACCCGATATACCAGAGGTCAGGGGTCAGGGGTCATCAACCTGCTGCTCTTCAGCTCCTCTCCAGTGGCCCCCTGTGGATTTATACAAAAATTAGTGGAAATTTTGTTTACATTTTCATTTTTATTGATCATTGTTGTAGGTCTACGGTACGGCGGTACGACGGTACGGCGGTACGGCGGTACGGCGGTACGGCGGTACGACGGTACGAGGTACGGCGGTACGACGGTACGGCGGTACGGCGGTACGAGGTACGGCGGTACGACGGTACGACGGTACGACGGTACGGCGGTACGGCGGTACGACGGTACGACGGTACGGCGGAGTGACGGAGTATTAGGGCCACATTGAGGGGAAAAAATACATCTGAGATTTAGAGATGCCTAAAATGTCTCTTTTGATAGTAAACATTGCTGACCCCTGACCTCTGGAGAATTACCTCATACAACCCCACTGAGAAACACCTGAACTATCCCTTTCATCACTACGGTTTAGAAATTGAACTACGGATGTATATATATTTGATTTTAAAGATTTACATCTTCAGTAGTAACCAGTGATCTTGGAGGTGAGAGCCACAGACAGAGTAGAGAAGTCAGAGAGTATTTAGAGACGCACTAACTGATGACTTTTGCATCCAACATCCAACTCATCTTCTCTTCTCTTCTCCTCAGGCATCTCTGCCCCTGTAGTGTATTTTGTGGACTACACATCCCACTGCATTTTCTTGGAGGAAATCGTTGGTTCCTCGACTTTGCGCGACCACATCGCCTCCACTCGGGGGTCCGATTCCCCTAAGGAGCTGGAGCGGCTGGCCAAGCGGGTCGGACACGTCCTGGCCAGAATGCACGACGAGGACGTCGTCCACGGAGACCTGACCACCTCCAACATGCTGCTGAGACGCGGCCCGGAGGACGGAGAGTCGGACCTGTTCCTCATCGACTTCGGCCTGAGTTACATCTCCGCCCTGCCGGAGGATAAGGGGGTGGACCTGTACGTGCTGGAGAAGGCCTTCCTCAGTACCCACCCCAACACGGAGGCGCTGTTTGAGACGCTGCTGAAGAGCTACGCCGTCTCATCCAAGAAGTCGTCAGCCGTCATTAAAAAGCTGGATGAGGTTCGGTTGAGAGGGAGGAAGAGGTCGATGGTGGGATGAAGATCCAGTACAGGGACAAACCTCTCTGGAAGTTATGTTTCTACAAATATATTATTATGATTACAAAGATGTTAC
>NC_133795.1:1086126-1194696 GCF_043250625.1 Sebastes fasciatus
GTTATACATAGCAACGGTCTGCTATACATAGCAACGGTACGGTCTGTTATACATAGCAACGGTCTGTTATACATAGCAACGGTCTGCTATACATAGCAACGGTATGGTCTGTTATACATAGCAACGGTACGGTCTGCTATACATAGCAACGGTACGGTCTGTTATACATAGCAACGGTCTGTTATACATAGCAATGGTCTGTTATACATAGCAACGGTCTGCTATACATAGCAACGGTACGGTCTGTTATACATAGCACCAGTCTGCTATACATAGCAACGGTCTGTTATACGTAGCAATGGTCTGTTATACATAGCAACGGTCTGTTATACATAGCAACGGTCTGTTATAGAGAAGTTACAGTCTGTAAAATGTTGTGACCAATCAGAATCGAGTATTCAACAAAGCTGTGTAATAAACGAGGTTAAAGGTGCACTAGTTGATATCCAGAGCATTAAAATAACACCAAACAACAACTACTACTACGACACGTGCATTTTAGTGCATGTGAGTCTCTCTGTTGCGCCCCACTGGCTCACTCACGGTCGCCGCTCTGCAGTGAGCTCATATGGCGGTTACTGCTGATAACAGCGTCCCAAAACACGCGTTGTCACGGAAACACATCGCCCACCCTCCGGTCTTCTTTTGTACAGCTCTTTGTAGGCGGACGTTTTACTGGCGTCTGGTAGTCACTTTCAGTCCAAAATGGCGGCAGCGTAGCTCTACTGCTGGGCGCTGATGTTGTAATGAAATAAAAAAATTTACTTTCACTTCTTAGTAATATATGTTCTCTGCCTTGTTGAGAGCCGTGTGGAGGCAATCCCTCAATCACAGATATGCTCTGAAACCTTTAATGGGCTCTCGGAAGTTAGGTTAGGTTAGGTTAGGTTAGGTTAAGTTAGGTTAGGTTAGGTTAAGTTAAGTTAGGTTAGGTTAGGTTAGGTTAGGTTAAGTTAAGTTAGGTTAGGTTAGGTTAAGTTAAGTTAGGTTAGGTTAGGTTAGGTTAAGTTAAGTTAGGTTAGGTTAGGTTAGGTTAAGTTAAGTTAGGTTAGGTTAGGTTAGGTTAAGTTAAGTTAGGTTAGGTTAGGTTAGGTTAAGTTAAGTTAGGTTAGGTTAGGTTAAGTTAAGTTAGGTTAGGTTAGGTTAGGTTAAGTTAAGTTAGGTTAGGTTAGGTTAAGTTAAGTTAGGTTAGGTTAGGTTAGGTTAAGTTAAGTTAGGTTAGGTTAGGTTAGGTTAGGTTAGGTTAGGTTAGGTTAGGTTAAGTTAAGTTAAGTTAAGTTAAGTTAAGTTAGGTTAGGTTAGGTTAGGTTAGGTTAAGTTAAGTTAAGTTAAGTTAGGTTAGGTTAGGTTAGGTTAGGTTAGGTTAGGTTAAGTTAGGTTAGGTTAGGTTAGGTTAGGTTAGGTTAGGTTAGGTTAAGTTAAGTTAGGTTAAGTTAAGTTAAGTTAAGTTAAGTTAAGTTAAGTTAGGTTAGGTTAGGTTAGGTTAGGTTAAGTTAAGTTAGGTTAGGTTAGGTTAGGTTAGGTTAGGTTAAGTTAAGTTAGGTTAGGTTAGGTTAGGTTAGGTTAGGTTAGGTTAAGTTAAGTTAGGTTAAGTTAAGTTAAGTTAAGTTAAGTTAAGTTAAGTTAAGTTAGGTTAAGTTCATCAGGTTAAATGATCAGTTGCCTCGTAGTTGCAAAGAATTTGCAAGTATAGAAAATGATATGCAGGTAGTCCAATAAAACCTCACCTGCAATATGAAATGTACTTTGTTCTCATATGTGACAGATGATCCAGATACTCTGATTGCTTGTATTAATTATAAACGTATTGTCCCGGTGTGTCTCCAGAACACAGTGAGCTGTGAGGATGAAGATCGCCGTGATTGGACAGAGTCTGTTCGGCCAGGAGGTTTACAAAGAGCTGAGGAAGGACGGCCACACCGTCGTAGGAGTCTTCACCATCCCTGACAAGGACGGCAAGGCCGACCCGCTGGGTGAGAACAACCAAACTGACTGACTAACTGAAGCTTAGGACCAGTTAAAATGAAATATTCCTCTCTCACTTAAAGCACACCCGCCATGAAGAGACTCAGGATGGTGCCAAATGAAATTTGGACTCTTCACACCGACACTTTTATCACTTTGTTCCACTAAACAAATAAAAGAAATCAATAAAGCTGTCTGTCCTCTAAAAGTTGCACAGTCATTGTCAGTGAGTCATCACCTGTTATCTTTACATCAGGTTATACAGACCATCATCTTAATATGGGACAATAACCTGCAGTAACTGTCTTCATCTGGATTTACAGCTCTGGAGAAGAATAAGGAAGAGATAGAGAATAATGTAGTTTTGATTGTCTGAGTTAGAGAACTACAAAGTCCAGCTTTCACCTTAACATAGAAAGTATGATTCATTTAAATGTCTAAAGGCTTCACCGTCATTGGGCCGGTCTGTGTGGAGTTTGCATGTTCTCCTGAGTCAGCGGGGGGAATCGTTTCAGTTATTTGTTGCAGGTTTTGCCGATTTTGTCCATTTCATGTCACGTATATCACTGTTTTTATTTTTATTAGTTGAATACCTTTTGGACAGTTGGTCAGTCAAAACAGCAATTTGAATACGTAACACTGAGGTCTGATTTTTCTCTATTCTATTCTATTTTTTTAATATATTATTTTATCTTAATTTATATATATATATATATATATATGTATAATTATTTTTTATTATTTAATTTCTTGTGATCTGGTTAATTTGGATTGTTATTATTTATTTATTTATTTACTATTCTACTGTATTTTTTATGTTATTATTATGAATTATTTAATTTACTTATATTGATATATATATGTTTATATATATATAGTTAATTATTTTGTATTTTATTTATTCTGATATGCTTAATTTGGATTATTATCATTTATTTATTTAGTCACCTATCACCTCTGCGAGCACAATAGTTATATATTGTGTATGAATGTTTGCTTAAAAGTGGAGAAAAGAATTCACTAAAAATATTTGAATAATATTTTTGTCACTATTCTGACAATAAATTGATTAATTAAACAAATAATGGAGCGATGAATTCATAATAAAAATCATATTTATATTTATTAGTATTTTGTAACTAAAACCATGAGTTTGATTATTCTTTCCTCCCCTAGCAACGGAGGCGGAGAAGGATGGCGTCGCCGTCTTCAAGTTCCCCCGCTGGCGTGTGAAGGGCCAGGCCATCCCGGAGGTTGTGGCCCAGTACAAGGCCACCGGCGCCGAGCTCAACGTCCTGCCCTTCTGCTCCCAGTTCATCCCCATGGAGGTCATCGACCAGCCCAAACACGGCTCCATCATCTACCACCCGTCCCTGCTGCCTCGCCACCGGGGAGCCTCGGCCATCAACTGGTGAGTCACATGATGTTCGTCGGGTTGGGGGGTCGGCATGGCGACGACGGCCAGTGTTTTACCTGCTCTGTGTCTCTGACACGCAGGACCCTGATCCATGGAGACAAGAAGGGCGGGTTCACGGTGTTCTGGGCCGACGACGGACTGGATACCGGACCGATCCTGCTGCAGAGGGAGTGTGACGTTGAACCCGACGACACCGTCAACACCATCTACAAGAGGTTCCTGTTCCCAGAGGGAGTCAGAGGCACAGTGAGTGTAGAGATGAGGCCGGAACATGTTGACCTGCTTTAATGTTCTCATCCTGTCTGTCTGGATATACCTGGATTCACCCTCCGTATTCACCCTCCGTGTTCACCCTCTGGATTCACCCTCCGTCTGTTGTTCTGGTTCCAGGTGGATGCAGTGAGGCTGATTGCAGGAGGGAAGGCCCCGAGGATCACCCAGCCAGAGGAGGGAGCCACGTATGAGTGCATTCAGAAGAAAGACAACGCTAAGGTGAGATACTACGACATCCAGAGAGATCAGTTGTCTCCAGGCGGCGACCTCCGGGTCTGAGAAGTGATGCTGAGGAGCCTTAAACCTGCATTCTGTCTACCAGCCAGCAGGGGGCGACTCCTCTGGTTGCTAAAAGAAAGCGTGGCAGCTTTATCTGTAGAGCACATTTCAGCAACACGGCAACTCAGAGTGCTTTACACAAACATTCAAGAACATTGTGAAAGAGTGCAAAAGAAGATTAAGACATAATTAAAACAGTCATAAAAACATTAAAGATTAGAAAATAAGAACAAGCTAAAAATAAAAGCTAGAATAGAGTCTAACACACCAGAGTGAAAGCTCTAGTGCAGTATAAGATCATTATCTGGTTTAATAAAAGGCAGCAGCAAACAGGAAAGTTTGAATCTTTGATTTAAAAGAACTCCGAGTTGAAGGTCCTGCAGGTTTCTGGGAGCTTGTTCCAGATATTCGGTGCATAAGAACTGAACGCTGCTTCTGCATGTTTAGTTGTGACTCTGGAGACACTAAGCAGACCTGATCCAGATGAACCTGAGAGGTCTGGATGGTTCAGAACATAGCAGAAGTGCTTTGTAAACCAGCAGCAGTATTTTTAAATCAGTTCTCTGAGCGACAGGGAGCCGGTGTAGAGACCTCAGAACTGGACTGATGTGATCCACTTTCTTGGTCTTAGTGAGGACTCTAGCAGCAGCGTTCTGAATCAGCTGCAGCTGTCTGATCCATTCTTTAGGAAGACCAGTAAAGACGCTGTTAGTCGGCTGAAGATCAATGCATGGACTAGTTTTTCCATATCCTGCTGAAACATCAGTCAGAAGTCTGGTTGTATAGAAGTCTTTGAGAAACTTGATTTATGACCTGAATGGAGTCTATCAGAACTACGTACATTCAGTTTAATGGTTTTCAAAGTAAAATATTTCAGTGCTTTGATTTTACTGCATGTTACATCTGAAGACTGAAGACTGTGTGTGTGTGTGTGTGTGTGTGTGTGTGTGTGTGTGTTGGCAGATTGACTGGAACCAGTCCGCTGAGGCTCTCCACAACTGGATCCGAGGAAACGACAAAGTGCCCGGAGCCTGGGCCGAGGTTGATGGACAGGTAACGCAGCGCTCTGGACTGTGTTTCTGGATGCTCGCTCAGGGCGTATTCACACCTGCCTTGTTTAGTTGGGTTGAATGGAACCCTGCAACGTTTAGTTCACCCTCTCTGTGCGGTTGGTTTGGGGCAGGTGTGAACACAGCAATCTCACTCGGGTGCAGCACCAAAACAAGCGAACCGAGACCTCCTTGAAGGGGGGGGGGGTCTCGGTTCACTTCCAAACGAACTGCGGTACGGTTCGGTACACTCCGACGTGATCCGGCCCAACTGGAGAAAGCATCGCGCCTTTTGGGATTAAACTGGCTCCAGTAGCGAGCAGCGCTGTGCACGTCAACACCAGACTATTCGCTATTCACATCAATACTGAACAGGTGTAACGTCAGGCTGTGTTGAAGACCACGGTCATACCTGATGGATCTAAGGAAATATTTTGTGCCGATGAGCATGTCACAGTTTAGGAGGGTTAATGCACGCCTCCTCCTCCTCCTCCGTACGTCTTGATATGTTCCTTCTGCGACTCCAGTGCAACACATTGTTTTCCAGTCGCCTCATTTTTAAATTGTATTGTTGCCTCGAGGGAAAAATTGCTACGAGGTAAAAATATTCTTTATTAGACGTTGTCCTCACCAGAGTTTTTCTGTTTCGTGTCTCTCTTCCTACAGAAAGTGACCTTCTACGGCTCCTCTCTGGTGGGTAACGGCACCGCAGCTAACGGTCAGCCTCTGGAGATCCTCGGAGTCAGCAGGCCCGGCATCGTCACCAAGGCCGGCCTGGTGCTGTTCGGCAACGACGGCAAGGCGGTAAGTCGTCGCCGTCGTCGTCCTCTGGAGCTATTTATCTCCTAAAGTGTCCGTCTCATCAGTCCTGTTCTTTACTCCTGCTCCTGTTGGCCCTCATCTTGTTGTATCTCCCATCATGTCCTTTCTCATTCCACCGTCTGTCCACCTCCCGCTCCTTTTCCCCCTCACTGGTGAACGAGACCTCACGATACTAAAACTCCGTCGCTTGGGGCAGTGACTCACTCCCCACCCGGAGGGAGCAATCCACCGGTTTCCGGCAGAGAACCAAGGCCTCAGACTCGGAGGTACTGACTCTCATCCCGACCGCTTTACACTCGGCTGCAAACCGCCCCAGTGCTGCTGAAGGTCACGGTCTGATGAAGCCAACAGAACCACATTATCTGCAAAGAGCAGAGACGCAATTCTGAGGTCCCAGAACGGGATGCTCTCCTCCCCCCCGGCTGCACCTCGAGATCGTGTCCATGAAAATCAAAAACAGGATCGTTGACGAGGGACAACCCCGGCAGAGGCCGACACCCAGAGGAAACGTGTTTGACTTTGTGCCGAGTGTACGGACGCAGCTCTCACTTTGGTTATACAAGGACCGGATGGCTCGTAACAACGACCCCGGTACCCCATATTCATAAGCCGTCTCCAAGTCCACAAAAAACATGTAGTCTGGATGGGCAAACTCCCATGACCCCTCCAACAGCCCCGCGAGGGTAAAGAGCCGGTCCGCTGCTCCACGGCCAGGACGGAGTCCACATTGCTCCTCCTGGATCTGAGATCGACTATCATACAGTAATGCAGTAATACAGTCACACATTAACATTCTAGCAGCATCAGACTGTCCAACTAAATCTCAGCCTGTAGATCAACCAGTTGGTTATTAACAGACAACACTCAGTCTAACGGGGTTCAGTCAGATATGTAGAGATGTCTGGATCAGTGATATCCTCCACTGTGTTGGACGGGGGACGACTGAAGGGACATGACGGCGATCAACCTTCATTTATTAAGGTATCGCCAACGCTCAGGTTCAGGCAAGGTCACTAAATAATTATTAGACGTGTATAAAACAAATGTTTGGAATACAATCTAAACATACGTCAAATGACATTGGAGTCTATGAGATCTTCTGTTTTCTATCCCCTAAAAGGGGCGTGGCCTTGACTTTTTGCGAACTACCCGTCATTCTTATCGCCTCATATTTACGTTTCCTGCAGGTTCTTAAAGTGTTTCTAGTTCCTCCCGTGTTTTAAAATGACCCCAAACACACTGAAAGGTGTTAAATAAGAATATTTCCATCAGCTCTTAAATACAGCGTAAGGTGACTTCACAGATGTTTCCTGCTGTTGACTCCATTTGGTGCACTTTTCCTTCCGTCGATGCACAAACTGAAACTATACCACCAAACAGTAACGTTTCTATCTAATCTGATGTTTTTGGGTGAAACTGGTGTCATCATCGATGGTCATGTCATGCTCTGTTTGTCTGCAGCTGTTGGTGAAGAACCTTCAGTTTGAGGACGGGAAGATGATTGCTGCAGCTCAGTACTTCCGCTCAGGGAGCAGCGCTGCCGTGGAGCTCACCGAGGAGGAGAAGACCTTCGCTGAGCAGATGAGGGTAGGACCTCCTCTCCTACTAATTCAAGGGGAGTTGAAAGAAATCTGGTGAAATGTGTAGACGTGTTGACTCTCTGCGTTGTTTCCTTACAGGCGGTGTGGCAGAGTATTCTGACTAACGTCAGTCAGGTTGAAAACTCCACTGATTTCTTCAAGTCCGGTGCTGCTTCCATGGATGTGGTCAGGTAATGAGGGGGGGGAGATTTACCTCCTTCAATAGATGTTATCTAACTCGTGCGGTGTCTGTTTGGAGCGGGCAGATTGTTTGGCTCCGGGGCTGTGGTCAAATAGTAAAAAGAAAATCCATCCTATGTCTTCCGCTCGACCTCGATGGAAGACATCATGAGGTCAAGGAAAGATGTGAAGGAGAATTCAGGAGGAAAGGACAACCGCAGTGCTATGATAACCCCGGGGGCGTGCCCGTTCGGAACAAGAACCGCTCATCGCTTGTTGACTCCGGGGAAGTGAAGAAGAATTTGGTTGTAACGTTAGTAATTTATATCCAGCAGTTAATGAGCCACAGTCTGCAGACGACATGCTGGTCTCAGTCTGCAGAGCCCTGAAGCCCCGATGAGGGCTGTCGGAGTTAAGTGATACTGAATGTGTCGCACGTCTAAATTGCACCAGCTTCAACACCGCATGTCCTTGTCCCCAGCCATACATGTGAAGTAGATCGGATGAACGGTTCTTGAGATATGTGAAGGACATACAGACCGACAGAGATTCCTTACTTCATATTCAGGTTTATCTGGTACAATAAAGAACAAAGAGAAAGAAAACGTCATTTCTAGACTCCCAGAATCCTAAACATCCAAAAGCAATGATGGCAGGTTGGTAATGGGACAGAGGGTCAGGAGACGGAGAAGACAGAGGATCAGGTGCACCTGACTTTGAAAGGGAAAGGGAGATGACACTGATTCCTGTTACGCCCCAAAACACACCGATGATTAATTAAGAGACTGAATACGACCCCTCACCCCTTAAGCCTTACTTTGTGCACAGATTATGCGCCGCTCAACCAGCAAAAGTGGAGTTGGACACGCTCTAAAAACACCTGCACCATGCACTTTAGACCGTGCGCTATAGATGGTTTACATAGGGCTCTATTTCTACTACACATCAGCATGTTAGTATCGTCATTGAGCATGTTGGCATGTAGCTCAAAGCCCAGATGTTGTTATGTGTACCAGTGTAATGCATTAGAGACTATTAGCTAGTTTAATTTCTTCAGGGTCGTTTTACCGATCAGTACATTAAACCTGTGATTCCTTCCTCTCCTCTCTGCTGCCGTCTCCAGGCTGGTGGAGGAGGTGAAGCTCCGGGCCGCCAGCTGCCAGCTGCAGAACGAGGACGTCTACATGAACTGCACCTTCCAGGATTTCATCCAGATGTGCGTCAGGAAGCTGCGAGGGGAGGACGACGAAGAGGAGCTGGTCGTTGACTATGTAAGTGTGATTGGCTGTTACTGGCTGGTGTTGGTTACTGAAGACGACGTGTTGACTGTCGGTCTGATTCCTCAGGTGGAGAAGAACACCAACAACATGACCATCAGGATGCCTCATCAGCTGTTCATCAACGGAGAGTTCATCGATGCAGAAGGAGGAAAAACCTACAAGACCATCAACCCCACTGACGGCACGGTGAGGACGGACAGACGGACAGAGAACGCTATTCTAAATATTACTTTTAATACTATGAGTTCTACCGAGAGCACAAAACCACATTCAAGTTCTGGTGTTGACAGGTTGCTAGGTTACAGGCACAGGAAAGGTGCTATATCATTAGCGTTCATTAGAACAATATTATTATTATGTTTTACAGATGTAGTCCAGATGTTAAAGTCTCCATCACCAGTATTCAGATCTTTAACCACCATATAACTGAAGTCTTCTGTACCACCGGTGTGGTTTCATGTGTCCGTCCTGCAGGCCATCTGTGACGTGTCTCTGGCCCAGGTCGGTGACGTGGACCGGGCAGTGGCTGCTGCTAAGGAGGCCTTTGAGGAGGGAGAGTGGGGCAGGATGAACCCCAGAGACAGAGGCAGACTCATCTACAAGTCAGTTCACTCGCTCTCACTAAACTGAACTCTCACAAGGCAACACACTCATCATCACACCCAAAACTTAAAGGTTGGCTGGTTAAATCACCACCCAGTTTATCCATGGCAAGCTTAGTGTCACCATAGAGTTAACTGGGAACACAGCATGATGCATAACTGTTGTTATGACGACTACCTGCCAGGTAAGGCTGGATTATCTATGGTCAGTCCCCGGTTCACTGGATGTTAACTGTTCTGCATAGTCTGCATACTTGCTGAGGAATTAGCACCATTAAAGGAACACTTCACCCCCAAAATGACCGTCTGTATATCAACTACTCACCCCGCGTTACCTTGAATTCTTGAAATCAGGAATCATGCTCCACGATGTCAGTGACCTTGTTGTCCCCCCCCCCCCCCCCACAGGCTGGCCGACCTGATGGAGGAGCACCAGGAGGAGCTGGCCACCATCGAAGCCATCGACTCCGGAGCGGTTTACACTCTGGCCCTCAAGACTCACGTGGGCATGTCCATCCAGACCTTCCGCTACTTCGCCGGCTGGTGTGATAAGATCCAAGTAAGACGGCCGCTTTTAAACCCTGGAGGTCACTCATGAGACGAGGTCAGACTTAACTTAAAGGTCACGTATCAGCTCATCTTCAGGTTCATACTTGTATTCTGTGTTTCTACTAGAACATGTTTACATGCTGTAATGTTCAGAAAACACTTTATTATCTTCGTACTGTCTGCCTGAATAAATCTGTATTCACCCTCCGTCTGAAACGCTCCGTTTTAGTGCATTTCAACAGATTTGCAACGGAATTGCGTTGCTAGGCAACAGTTTGGGTGTTTACTTCCTGTCAGCTAGGGATGCACCGATACCGATACCGATACCGATACCACTATCGGGTATCCGATACTGTGCTCATGTACTCGTACTCGCAAAACACCTTCGATACAACGGCACCGTGCGTTAAACTCCTTGGTCCGTGTTTCAAGACGGGTCGGGTGGGTTGCCGACATCGCCGCAGACCCCTGGCGCCTTTTACGTGGGCCGAGCCCTGCCCTGGCGACACGTAAAAGGCGCACTGAGGACAGTCCGCCTCGGTGACACTTTGTCCACGGCCCCGGGAAGCACCTTCGCCCCGAGCCTTTCCAAGCCGACCTAGAGCCGGTGGCGGCGCACCGCCTCGTATGCGGGACTCCCCAGCCTGCCGTGTGTCGCTCACACCCTCCAGCTGGCTGTTAACGAGGCTCTTTAGACACAGAGAAGTACTCGTATCGGTACTCGGTATCGGAGAGTACCCAAATGTAAGTACTTGTACTCGGTCTGATATAAAGTGGTATCAGTGCATCCCTACTGTCAGCTGATGTTATTCACATCCACTGCAACAGGAAACAAACTGGGACACATTTAGAATGTTTACGTTTAAAACCATGTAATGGTCTAAATATTGTATATTTGTGACATCACAAATGGACAGAAATCCTGACGGCTTGTTTCAAATGCACAATTTCTGAATACGGGTTGTGTGTGTTTCTCTATATATTGAGCGTTTTGATAGTTTAACAGTATTTACATATAGCACTTAAACCTGCTTAATAATATAAAAGACATGAAAATCTCACTTTTTAAAATATGGGACCTTTAAACTTAAAGTTACAATCGCAGAAAGATCTCTGTTTTGTTCTCTTTGTTAGCACCTACAGTATGGGGATAAGTGGTAACTACAGGTGGATCTCACTTCCCAGAGATCCAAATAGTGTCGCCTTTTCCCGGGAATGTCGCCACAGTTCCTAATACTGCAAATGCAACGGCCTTCATCAGATAGTGACTATTACTATTACTTTGAACCTGTAAAACCACCAGTTGACCGTAGTGTATGGCTAATCAGCAATAATACCTGCAAATGAATGATGATGTCGTCTTTTCACAGGGCAGCACCATCCCCATCAACCAGGCCAGACCCAACCGTAACCTCACCTTCACCAAGAAGGAGCCGATAGGGTGAGAGAGTCGTCTGCATGATTAAACACACACACACATGTTGAGCATATATATATATATACTGTATTAATACACAGACTATAAGGATGTATATATATATATATATATATATACTGGACATGTAGCAGCGTCATCATGCAGAAACCTATGTCAGGTCACCATGTGGGGAAAGGTTTCTCGCGACGCTAAAACATACTTTGACCTAAATGTGAATGTTGTGATTTGAACACATGAGGATCACCACTAGGAAGCTACAGGATGATATAAATACAGTCTTACGTTCTTTATGTCATTAGCATGTAAACATCTTCCCTGTCTCCTCTCAGAGTGTGTGCCATCGTGATTCCCTGGAACTATCCTCTGATGATGCTGGCCTGGAAGACCGCAGCCTGCCTGGCAGCTGGAAACACCGTCGTCCTCAAACCTGCTCAGGTCAGTCAGCCTCCACACGTTAGCCTCTCAGAATGCTAACAGTTGATTAGCTCCAAACACAAAGTACAGTTAGTCCAGAGGTCAGCAACCTGCAGCTCTTCAGCTCCTCTCCAGTGGCTCTCTGTGGAGTTATAAACATGGAAATGTTGTTTACATTTTCATTTTTATTTATTGTTGTAGGTCTATGGTAAGACGCTACGACGGAGTATTAGGGCCACATTGAGGAACAAAATTAATCTGAGATTTCCAGAATAAAGTCATAGGTTTATGAGAAAAAAGTTGTAATATTATAAAGTAGTCATTTTCTTTTTTAGTTATGACTTATTCTCGTAATATTACGTCTTTTTATTCTCTTAATATTCTGACTTTATTCTGTAAATCTCAGATGTTTTTTCCCTCAATGTGGCCCTAATACTCCGTAGTACATTGTCTCTTTGGCCCTCACTGCATTAGACTGATATACTATATACTCAGACTATAAACTGTTACCTTCATCACAATGATCACATGTTTTGCGGCTCCAGACAGATTTCTTTGTCTCTTTAGGTAGTAAAGGTTGCTGAGCCCTGAGCTGAGGGAATGTCGATAGTTTTGCAGGTGTTTGGTCGTAAACTATATTTTGATCTGATGGCGCTACTGTAAATGAAAAGTCCGAGTCAGTTATTACAGTTCATCCTGAGGGGGACGTGAATGTCTGCTGCTAGCGTAGCGTGGGTTAAATAAAGCAGTCCTGTGTTTCCAGGTGACTCCGCTGACGGCGCTGAAGTTTGCTGAGTTGGCGGCGAGGGCCGGACTGCCCAAAGGAGTGATTAACATTCTACCTGGATCAGGTAGGAGCAGACGCTGTCAGCCTTACTTTGTTTTCTGGTGGTTGTTATTTAAAGATCAAGCACACACTTAAAGGGTCACTTCTGTATTTTACATCCCATGTTTTTGTGTCTTAGTGACTAAAGCCAAATTCACACTACAAGACTTTCAGAGTCACGACACAACCTGCTGTCTAACCGGGAGTCTTTAAGTCGTTGTGGTTTACAAACGACATGACTGACCGGAGACAGGAGGTCACACTACTAGATGTTTGAATCTCTGATGAGGTCTCCAAACGATGTTCTGTCACTAAAACACCCGTGAGAAATACACAGTGAATGGCGTGATACCAGACACGAGACACGTTGCTGATGTTGTTGGCACGTCTTTACAAAATAGCCTGTTTAAACCGGTTTCCACATGTTTTACTTTTTATTCCTCTCGGTGCAAAAACAACTTTGCTCCGTGTTGTAAATGCAGCACATCCAGTCAGTTCCTGTTGTTACAGGCGACTCCTCCTCGGGGAGCGGAAGATCAGGGCTAAAGCTGTGTAGTGTGAACAAGGCATCACTTTCTGAAACTGGTCCAGTATTCAGTGAGAACGCTGTAGCTGCTAAACAGGCTGTGATGTAATCGCGCGGGTCAACTCCTCACCGTCAGCGTACGTCCACTAACAGTTCTTGTTTTAACAGATTGTTATTAGAAGTGTCTGACAACATTATGGAAAGAACCCAACAGAGAAATAAAACGCTTTTCTTTATCTTTAACTTGATCCGGTCTGTTTGTTCGCTCGGAGAAGTCTCGCTCTGAGATCTCGTGTGACATCCACATTGTTGAATCAGCTAAAAACTAGAATGTCACTCGGAGAGCGCAGACCTCCACCAAGGTGCGTGACTTTAAAAACAGATCCCAGCTCCCAGCTGGCGGTACCGTGAGCTGGTCGGCTTGTTATTACCACGGTGTGTTTGCGTGTAACGTATCGGCGGACGCCTCTCTCATTCAGCAGCCTTGTTATGTCTGTAGAACGTTACTCTACGTTGTCTCTCATCCCGTCATCTACCGCTTTGTTCTTTCTCACCGCGGACGGACAGCAGCTCCACACATCCTCACACGTAGCTCTCTGCTCTCAGAAGGAGGCGGGGTCAACGCGTCATCAACGCGTCATCAGTCACACTGTGCATGTGTTATACCCTGTTTCACATTTCATTAAAATCCATCACGGACTTTTGGAGTAATCCTGCTAACGGAGAGATTGACCGACCGACAGACGCCGGTGAAAACATAACGCCCTTCAAGGCCAACACAACAAACTCTGAAACACCGGCACTCCTCTCTCCATCTCTCACTCCATTTCCACCGTTGTCTTCTGGCTTCAAGTCACATGACACAATAACAATAACAGAAAGGTAAAAGAAAAGTGTTTTATTTCTCTGTAGGGTTCTTTCTATAATGTTGTCAGACACTTCTAATAACAGTCTGAGCCTGTCGGCGGCAAAAACAAGAACTGTTAGTGGACGTACGTTGCCGATGAGGAGTTGACCTGAGTGATTACATCACAGCCTGTTTAGCGTTCTCCCTCAATACTGGACCAGCTTCATACATTGTTGTCCCCATTAGTCACTTAGACACAACAACAAGGTCAAATAGGTTGAAAGCTACAGAAGTTCCCCTTTAACTAATGAAGCTATGATCGTTGTAACTGATCTCATCCTCTCCTTCTAGGTGCTCTGGTGGGTCAGCGTATGTCCGACCATCCTGACGTCCGTAAACTGGGCTTCACAGGCTCCACTGAGATCGGCAAACACATCATGAAGAGGTGAGAGCTGAAACCCGTTTTTACAAACCTCTGTGGACTCTAAACCGACATCGCTGCTCATCTCTGTGTCTCTGTGTCTCTGTGTCTCTGTGTCTCTGTGTGTCCTCCTCCGTCTGAAGCTGCGCCGTCAGCAACGTAAAGAAAGTTTCTCTGGAGCTCGGAGGGAAATCTCCTCTGATCATCTTCGCTGACTGTGACATGGACAAGGCCGTCCGCATGGTGAGATCATGTTTTTAGACGTGTTGCACACGTTTAACACAGCTGCAGCAGTAAGACACCGTGATGTGATGTGATGTGATATGATATATGTGTGTATTTCAGGGGATGAGCTCAGTGTTCTTCAACAAGGGAGAGAACTGCATCGCAGCCGGCCGACTGTTTGTGGAGGAAACCATTCACGACCAGTACGTGAAAAGAGTGGTACGTTTCCTCTGCTGATGTTTCTGCCTCTCCTCTCTGCTGATGTTTCTGCCTCTCCTCTCTGCTGATGTTTCTGCCTCTCCTCACTGCTGATGTTTCTGCCTCTCCTCTCTGCTGATGTTTCTGCCTCTCCTCTCTGCTGATGTTTCTGCCTCTCCTCTCTGCTGATGTTTCTGCCTCTCCTCTCTGCTGATGTTTCTGCCTCTCCTCACTGCTGATGTTTCTGCCTCTCCTCTCTGCTGATGTTTCTGCCTCTCCTCACTGCTGATGTTTCTGCCTCTCCTCTCCTCCTCAGAGGCACCGTGTTTATTTTAGGGCTCTCAGAGTTAACGCAAAATAGTTTTAACGCCACTAATTTATTTAACGCATTAACACAACCAAACTTTTTTAGGTTGTAGCGTCTCAGTTTTAAAGTTCGAGTGAAGATACTTCTACTATCATAGTAAACTAGTAAACCTGATGAATCCATCAGTACCAACCATGTCAGACTAGCTGGTCGTGAAGGAGGTTAAATAACGCTCCAAACTTACACTAAATGTTGGCGAGGAAAAACTAGCCCGGCCATTTTCAAAGGGGTCCCTTGACCTCTGACCTGCATCTCTATTATCGTTGAGGTCAGGTTGAGGAGGTGAAGAAGATGAAGATCGGTGATCCGCTGGACCGCTCCACAGACCACGGCCCTCAGAACCACAAAGCCCACCTGGACAAGCTGGTGGAGTACTGTCAGACCGGCATCAAGGAGGGAGCCACTCTGGTCTGTGGCGGCAAACAGGTGCAGCGGCCAGGTAAAGGCAGCGAGTCTCAGATATATCAACCAGTCACCTCTGGTTTATTCCATCTGTAGGTCTGTAATGTGCCGTCTCGTTGTGTGTGTGTCTGCCTCCAGGCTTCTTCTTCGAGCCCACGGTGTTCACCGACGTTCAGGACCACATGTACATCGCTATAGAGGAGTCGTTCGGCCCCGTCATGATCCTCTCCAAGTTCAAGAGCGGGTAAGTCTGACTCTACTTACTGACTCATATCCCCCTTTTTACCACATTACCAACAACTCACACCAACCAGCCCGTTCTCACTCCCAACACGTCTAATCATTCTCTTCTCTTCTCTTTCTCCTGCCCGGTCTCCGTCTCCGTCTCCGTCTCCGTCTCCGTCTCCGTCTCGCTGCCTCAGTGAAGTGGACGATGTCCTGAGAAGGGCCAACGCGACGGAGTACGGTCTGGCGTCGGGTGTTTTCACGCGGGACATCAGCAAAGCTCTGTACGTCAGCGAGAAGCTCAACGCCGGCACAGTTTTTGTCAACACCTACAACAAGACTGACGTGGCCTCGCCTTTTGGAGGCTTCAAACAGTCTGGCTTTGGCAAAGACCTGGGTAAGACACGCTGCTGCTGCTGTGTAGCTCTACTTCTTTTATTAAACACTTCATAGTTAAGTATCAACACTAAATCCCAGTATTTGCTTTCATCTGGCTGCTGAAGAACCTCATACAACCCCACTGAGAAACACCAGAACTATCCCTTTAAGTAGACTGGATCACATCCTGTTAGTAGTGATTCATATC
The DNA here is from genome assembly GCF_043250625.1 of Sebastes fasciatus. Classification (NCBI taxonomy): domain Eukaryota; kingdom Metazoa; phylum Chordata; class Actinopteri; order Perciformes; family Sebastidae; genus Sebastes; species Sebastes fasciatus. The sequence continues at coordinate 1,102,598 of NC_133795.1, forward strand.
CGTTCTTACCGTCAGTGTCTCCGTCACTCCAACAGGACAAGAGGCTCTCAACGAATACCTGAAGACGAAGGCAGTGACCATCGAGTATTGAGTCGGATCACAGCTGGAAGAAGCAGTGAGACATCCAGAGGCAGCGATGTGGACCTGCAGAGGAGACCAAGCATTAGTGACTACTGACTGATAACACTGTATGTGCCTTAACATGTTAAATCTGTCTAACACGTGACTGTTGAGTCCTCGGAGCCGTGTAGTACGACGTGTTGTCCTGAACTATGCAAATGAAGAATGTTCCTCTAGGTAGTGAGACTGTTGTGTAATCAATGTGATTGAGTTACAGTAACAGACTGCATTCATTTCTAATATGGCTTACATTAGGTCAGACGAGTCTAAAGAAGTGTAACATTTCTAATAACAATGTTTGGTTAACAATGAAAACTACTGAGCACCGTCACAGTCTCTCTTTATTCCTGCTGAGTCTCTCTTTATTCCTGCTGAGTCTCTCTTTATTCCTGTTGAGTCTCTCTTTATTCCTGCTGAGTCTCTTTATTCCTGCTGAGTCTCTCTTTATTCCTGTTGAGTCTCTTTATTCCTGTTGAGTCTCTCTTTATTCCTGTTGAGTCTCTCTTTATTCCTGCTGAGTCTCTCTTTATTCCTGCTGAGTCTCTCTTTATTCCTGTTGAGTCTCTTTATTCCTGTTGAGTCTCTCTTTATTCCTGCTGAGTCTCTCTTTATTCCTGTTGAGTCTCTCTTTATTCCTGTTGAGTCTCTCTTTATTCCTGCTGAGTCTCTTTATTCCTGCTGAGTCTCTCTTTATTCCTGTTGAGTCTCTTTATTCCTGTTGAGTCTCTCTTTATTCCTGCTGAGTCTCTTTATTCCTGTTGAGTCTCTCTTTATTCCTGTTGAGTCTCTCTTTATTCCTGTTGAGTCTCTCTTTATTCCTGTTGAGTCTCTTTATTCCTGTTGAGTCTCTCTTTATTCCTGTTGAGTCTCTCTTTATTCATGTTGAGTCTCTCTTTATTCCTGCTGAGTCTCTCTTTATTCCTGTTGAGTCTCTCTTTATTCATGTTGAGTCTCTCTTTATTCCTGCTGAGTCTCTCTTTATTCCTGCTGAGTCTCTCTTTATTCCTGTTGAGTCTCTCTTTATTCATGTTGAGTCTCTCTTTATTCCTGTTGAGTCTCTTTATTCCTGTTGAGTCTCTTTATTCCTGTTGAGTCTCTCTTTATTCCTGCTGAGTCTCTTTATTCCTGTTGAGTCTCTTTATTCCTGCTGAGTCTCTCTTTATTCATGTTGAGTCTCTCTTTATTCCTGTTGAGTCTCTTTATTCCTGTTGAGTCTCTTTATTCCTGTTGAGTCTCTCTTTATTCCTGCTGAGTCTCTTTATTCCTGTTGAGTCTCTTTATTCCTGCTGAGTCTCTCTTTATTCCTGCTGAGTCTCTCTTTATTCCTGTTGAGTCTCTCTTTATTCCTGTTGAGTCTCTCTTTATTCATGTTGAGTCTCTCTTTATTCATGTTGAGTCTCTCTTTATTCCTGCTGAGTCTCTCTTTATTCCTGCTGAGTCTCTTTATTCCTGTTGAGTCTCTCTTTATTCCTGCTGAGTCTCTCTTTATTCCTGTTGAGTCTCTTTATTCCTGCTGAGTCTCTTTATTCCTGCTGAGTCTCTCTTTATTCCTGTTGAGTCTCTTTATTCCTGTTGAGTCTCTCTTTATTCCTGCTGAGTCTCTCTTTATTCCTGTTGAGTCTCTTTATTCCTGCTGAGTCTCTCTTTATTCCTGCTGAGTCTCTCTTTATTCCTGCTGAGTCTCTCTTTATTCCTGCTGAGTCTCTCTTTATTCCTGCTGAGTCTCTCTTTATTCCTGTTGAGTCTCTCTTTATTCCTGCTGAGTCTCTCTTTATTCCTGCTGAGTCTCTCTTTATTCCTGTTGAGTCTCTCTTTATTCCTGTTGAGTCTCTCTTTATTCATGTTGAGTCTCTCTTTATTCATGTTGAGTCTCTCTTTATTCCTGTTGAGTCTCTTTATTCCTGCTGAGTCTCTCTTTATTCCTGCTGAGTCTCTCTTTATTCCTGTTGAGTCTCTCTTTATTCCTGTTGAGTCTCTCTTTATTCCTGTTGAGTCTCTCTTTATTCCTGTTGAGTCTCTCTTTATTCCTGTTGAGTCTCTCTTTATTCCTGCTGAGTCTCTCTTTATTCCTGTTGAGTCTCTCTTTATTCCTGTTGAGTCTCTCTTTATTCCTGCTGAGTCTCTTTATTCCTGCTGAGTCTCTCTTTATTCCTGTTGAGTCTCTCTTTATTCCTGTTGAGTCTCTCTTTATTCCTGTTGAGTCTCTTTATTCCTGTTGAGTCTCTCTTTATTCCTGTTGAGTCTCTTTATTCCTGCTGAGTCTCTCTTTATTCCTGTTGAGTCTCTTTATTCCTGTTGAGTCTCTCTTTATTCCTGTTGAGTCTCTTTATTCCTGTTGAGTCTCTCTTTATTCCTGTTGAGTCTCTTTATTCCTGCTGAGTCTCTCTTTATTCCTGCTGAGTCTCTTTATTCCTGTTGAGTCTCTCTTTATTCCTGTTGAGTCTCTTTATTCCTGCTGAGTCTCTCTTTATTCCTGCTGAGTCTCTTTATTCCTGTTGAGTCTCTCTTTATTCCTGCTGAGTCTCTTTATTCCTGTTGAGTCTCTCTTTATTCCTGTTGAGTCTCTTTATTCCTGCTGAGTCTCTCTTTATTCCTGCTGAGTCTCTTTATTCCTGTTGAGTCTCTCTTTATTCCTGTTGAGTCTCTTTATTCCTGCTGAGTCTCTCTTTATTCCTGTTGAGTCTCTTTATTCCTGCTGAGTCTCTCTTTATTCCTGCTGAGTCTCTCTTTATTCCTGCTGAGTCTCTTTATTCCTGCTGAGTCTCTCTTTATTCCTGTTGAGTCTCTCTTTATTCCTGTTGAGTCTCTTTATTCCTGCTGAGTCTCTTTATTCCTGCTGAGTCTCTCTTTATTCCTGTTGAGTCTCTCTTTATTCCTGTTGAGTCTCTTTATTCCTGTTGAGTCTCTTTATTCCTGCTGAGTCTCTTTATTCCTGTTGAGTCTCTCTTTATTCCTGCTGAGTCTCTCTTTATTCCTGCTGAGTCTCTTTATTCCTGCTGAGTCTCTCTTTATTCCTGTTGAGTCTCTCTTTATTCCTGTTGAGTCTCTCTTTATTCCTGTTGAGTCTCTTTATTCCTGTTGAGTCTCTCTTTATTCCTGTTGAGTCTCTTTATTCCTGTTGAGTCTCTCTTTATTCCTGTTGAGTCTCTTTATTCCTGCTGAGTCTCTCTTTATTCCTGCTGAGTCTCTTTATTCCTGTTGAGTCTCTCTTTATTCCTGTTGAGTCTCTTTATTCCTGCTGAGTCTCTCTTTATTCCTGTTGAGTCTCTTTATTCCTGCTGAGTCTCTCTTTATTCCTGCTGAGTCTCTCTTTATTCCTGCTGAGTCTCTTTATTCCTGCTGAGTCTCTCTTTATTCCTGTTGAGTCTCTCTTTATTCCTGTTGAGTCTCTTTATTCCTGCTGAGTCTCTTTATTCCTGCTGAGTCTCTCTTTATTCCTGTTGAGTCTCTCTTTATTCCTGTTGAGTCTCTTTATTCCTGTTGAGTCTCTTTATTCCTGCTGAGTCTCTTTATTCCTGTTGAGTCTCTCTTTATTCCTGTTGAGTCTCTCTTTATTCATGTTGAGTCTCTCTTTATTCATGTTGAGTCTCTCTTTATTCCTGCTGAGTCTCTCTTTATTCCTGCTGAGTCTCTTTATTCCTGCTGAGTCTCTCTTTATTCCTGTTGAGTCTCTCTTTATTCCTGTTGAGTCTCTTTATTCCTGCTGAGTCTCTTTATTCCTGCTGAGTCTCTCTTTATTCCTGCTGAGTCTCTTTATTCCTGTTGAGTCTCTTTATTCCTGCTGAGTCTCTTTATTCCTGTTGAGTCTCTCTTTATTCCTGCTGAGTCTCTTTATTCCTGTTGAGTCTCTCTTTATTCCTGTTGAGTCTCTCTTTATTCATGTTGAGTCTCTCTTTATTCCTGCTGAGTCTCTCTTTATTCCTGCTGAGTCTCTTTATTCCTGCTGAGTCTCTCTTTATTCCTGTTGAGTCTCTTTATTCCTGCTGAGTCTCTCTTTATTCCTGCTGAGTCTCTCTTTATTCCTGTTGAGTCTCTCTTTATTCCTGCTGAGTCTCTCTTTATTCCTGCTGAGTCTCTCTTTATTCCTGTTGAGTCTCTCTTTATTCCTGTTGAGTCTCTCTTTATTCATGTTGAGTCTCTCTTTATTCATGTTGAGTCTCTCTTTATTCCTGTTGAGTCTCTTTATTCCTGCTGAGTCTCTCTTTATTCCTGCTGAGTCTCTCTTTATTCCTGTTGAGTCTCTCTTTATTCCTGTTGAGTCTCTCTTTATTCATGTTGAGTCTCTCTTTATTCCTGTTGAGTCTCTCTTTATTCCTGTTGAGTCTCTCTTTATTCCTGTTGAGTCTCTCTTTATTCCTGCTGAGTCTCTTTATTCCTGCTGAGTCTCTCTTTATTCCTGTTGAGTCTCTCTTTATTCCTGTTGAGTCTCTCTTTATTCCTGTTGAGTCTCTTTATTCCTGTTGAGTCTCTCTTTATTCCTGTTGAGTCTCTTTATTCCTGTTGAGTCTCTCTTTATTCCTGTTGAGTCTCTTTATTCCTGCTGAGTCTCTCTTTATTCCTGCTGAGTCTCTTTATTCCTGTTGAGTCTCTCTTTATTCCTGTTGAGTCTCTTTATTCCTGCTGAGTCTCTCTTTATTCCTGCTGAGTCTCTTTATTCCTGTTGAGTCTCTCTTTATTCCTGTTGAGTCTCTTTATTCCTGTTGAGTCTCTCTTTATTCCTGTTGAGTCTCTTTATTCCTGCTGAGTCTCTCTTTATTCCTGCTGAGTCTCTTTATTCCTGTTGAGTCTCTCTTTATTCCTGTTGAGTCTCTTTATTCCTGCTGAGTCTCTCTTTATTCCTGTTGAGTCTCTTTATTCCTGCTGAGTCTCTCTTTATTCCTGCTGAGTCTCTCTTTATTCCTGCTGAGTCTCTTTATTCCTGCTGAGTCTCTCTTTATTCCTGTTGAGTCTCTCTTTATTCCTGTTGAGTCTCTTTATTCCTGCTGAGTCTCTTTATTCCTGCTGAGTCTCTCTTTATTCCTGTTGAGTCTCTCTTTATTCCTGTTGAGTCTCTTTATTCCTGTTGAGTCTCTTTATTCCTGCTGAGTCTCTTTATTCCTGTTGAGTCTCTCTTTATTCCTGCTGAGTCTCTCTTTATTCCTGCTGAGTCTCTCTTTATTCCTGCTGAGTCTCTTTATTCCTGCTGAGTCTCTCTTTATTCCTGTTGAGTCTCTCTTTATTCCTGTTGAGTCTCTCTTTATTCCTGTTGAGTCTCTTTATTCCTGTTGAGTCTCTCTTTATTCCTGTTGAGTCTCTTTATTCCTGCTGAGTCTCTCTTTATTCCTGCTGAGTCTCTTTATTCCTGTTGAGTCTCTCTTTATTCCTGTTGAGTCTCTTTATTCCTGCTGAGTCTCTCTTTATTCCTGTTGAGTCTCTTTATTCCTGCTGAGTCTCTCTTTATTCCTGCTGAGTCTCTCTTTATTCCTGCTGAGTCTCTTTATTCCTGCTGAGTCTCTCTTTATTCCTGTTGAGTCTCTTTATTCCTGTTGAGTCTCTTTATTCCTGCTGAGTCTCTTTATTCCTGCTGAGTCTCTCTTTATTCCTGTTGAGTCTCTCTTTATTCCTGTTGAGTCTCTTTATTCCTGTTGAGTCTCTTTATTCCTGCTGAGTCTCTTTATTCCTGTTGAGTCTCTCTTTATTCCTGTTGAGTCTCTCTTTATTCATGTTGAGTCTCTCTTTATTCATGTTGAGTCTCTCTTTATTCCTGCTGAGTCTCTCTTTATTCCTGCTGAGTCTCTTTATTCCTGCTGAGTCTCTCTTTATTCCTGTTGAGTCTCTCTTTATTCCTGTTGAGTCTCTTTATTCCTGCTGAGTCTCTTTATTCCTGCTGAGTCTCTCTTTATTCCTGCTGAGTCTCTTTATTCCTGTTGAGTCTCTTTATTCCTGCTGAGTCTCTTTATTCCTGTTGAGTCTCTCTTTATTCCTGCTGAGTCTCTTTATTCCTGTTGAGTCTCTCTTTATTCCTGTTGAGTCTCTCTTTATTCATGTTGAGTCTCTCTTTATTCCTGCTGAGTCTCTCTTTATTCCTGCTGAGTCTCTCTTTATTCCTGTTGAGTCTCTTTATTCCTGTTGAGTCTCTTTATTCCTGCTGAGTCTCTCTTTATTCCTGTTGAGTCTCTTTATTCCTGCTGAGTCTCTCTTTATTCCTGTTGAGTCTCTTTATTCCTGCTGAGTCTCTCTTTATTCCTGTTGAGTCTCTTTATTCCTGCTGAGTCTCTTTATTCCTGTTGAGTCTCTCTTTATTCCTGCTGAGTCTCTTTATTCCTGTTGAGTCTCTCTTTATTCCTGTTGAGTCTCTCTTTATTCATGTTGAGTCTCTCTTTATTCCTGCTGAGTCTCTCTTTATTCCTGCTGAGTCTCTCTTTATTCCTGTTGAGTCTCTTTATTCCTGTTGAGTCTCTTTATTCCTGCTGAGTCTCTCTTTATTCCTGTTGAGTCTCTTTATTCCTGCTGAGTCTCTCTTTATTCCTGTTGAGTCTCTTTATTCCTGCTGAGTCTCTCTTTATTCCTGTTGAGTCTCTTTATTCCTGCTGAGTCTCTTTATTCCTGTTGAGTCTCTCTTTATTCCTGCTGAGTCTCTTTATTCCTGTTGAGTCTCTCTTTATTCCTGTTGAGTCTCTCTTTATTCATGTTGAGTCTCTCTTTATTCCTGTTGAGTCTCTTTATTCCTGCTGAGTCTCTTTATTCCTGTTGAGTCTCTCTTTATTCCTGCTGAGTCTCTTTATTCCTGTTGAGTCTCTCTTTATTCCTGTTGAGTCTCTTTATTCCTGCTGAGTCTCTTTATTCCTGCTGAGTCTCTTTATTCCTGTTGAGTCTCTCTTTATTCCTGTTGAGTCTCTTTATTCATGTTGAGTCTCTCTTTATTCCTGTTGAGTCTCTTTATTCCTGCTGAGTCTCTTTATTCCTGTTGAGTCTCTCTTTATTCCTGTTGAGTCTCTTTATTCATGTTGAGTCTCTCTTTATTCCTGTTGAGTCTCTCTTTATTCATGTTGAGTCTCTCTTTATTCCTGTTGAGTCTCTCTTTATTCCTGCTGAGTCTCTTTATTCATGTTGAGTCTCTCTTTATTCCTGCTGAGTCTCTCTTTATTCATGTTGAGTCTCTCTTTATTCCTGCTGAGTCTCTTTATTCCTGTTGAGTCTCTCTTTATTCATGTTGAGTCTCTCTTTATTCCTGCTGAGTCTCTTTATTCCTGTTGAGTCTCTCTTTATTCATGTTGAGTCTCTCTTTATTCCTGCCGACTGTTAAAAACTACATAAACTGAATATTTTAGCTGGCTTGTTACTAAAATGTTGCTTTTTCTACAGAGGGGTTTGTTCATATGTCATTCACAGCCTGATTTATACAACATTTTATTACTAAAAACATGGAGAAAATATATTTTTTATTTAGTATTTAGTATTTTTCATTATGATAAAAACAGATATCCATAATCTCCTCTGTAGAAAACCTTTGACTGTAAGACGTCAACAAAATGAAACAAGAATTTTGAACCTGGTTTTATCCAATGTTCACATTTCTGTTCTGGAAATGTATGAAAATTAGCACATATTTAATGACATAATGCCTCATTTGCATATTTAAACAAAACATTTTAGAAAATAACTGGCTTTACAAAAGGTCCCATATTGTAAAAAGTGAGATTTTCATGTCTTTTATATTATAAAGCAGGTTTAAGTGCTATATGTAAATACTGTTAAACTATCACAACGCTCAATATACAGAGAAACACACACAGCTCGTATTCAGAAATTGTGCGTTTGAAAAAAGACGTCAGGATTTTTGTCCATTTGTGATGTCACAAATATACAATATTTAGATCATTACACGGTTTTAAACGTAAACATTCTAAATGTGTCCCAGTTTAGTTCCTGTTGCAGTGTATGTGAATCACATCAGCTGACAGGAAGTAAACATGGACCCAAGCTGTTGCCTAGCAACGCAATTCCATTGCAATGCACTAAAACGGGGCTTTTCAGACAGAGGTTAAATACAGGTATATTCAGACAGACAGTACGAGGGAAAATAATGTGTTTTTTGAACATTACAGCATGTAAACATGTTCTAGTAGAAACACAAAATACAAGTATGAACCTGAAAATGAGCTGATATGGAACCTTTAAATAATCAACTGAGGATGTTTCATGGTGAAAGGTCTAAATATTAGTTAAAAGTCTCACCTCAACTCGATGCGTTTGGTCTAAGTGTACAATATGTGTTCACCAGTGGTGGCTGGTGGAAGTACTTCTAGGTAGGGCTGTGGTGCCACATCCAGTCAGTTTCATCAAACATCCCGGTGTGATTTAATACAAAAAAAATAAAGGTTTCAAAAACACATTACTACTTTGCAGTTAAATAATTAGCAATTATTTTATTCCAACAGAAGCAGTAAATAATGCTTTGAAAAACACAACAGTATAAAATGTACTCAGTGGGGGAATGTAACTAAGTACTTAAATACAATTTTGAGGTACTTGTACTTTACTTGAGTATTTCCATGTTCTAATACTTTCTACTTTCTACTCCACTACATCTCAGAGGGAAATATTAGACTTTTTACTCCACTACATTGATCTGACAACTTTAGTTACTTTACAGATTCAGATTATTAATACAAAATATAATCACATCACAATCAAATTACACATTACAATTACATTACACATATCACTGGGTGCATTCCATATTTAAAACACAAATATTGACAATTTGTATAATTCTTTTTATCATCATCATCATCATCATCATTATTATTATTATTATTATTATTATCATTATTATCATTATTATTATTATCATTATTATTATTATTATTATTATTATTATCATTATTATCATTATTATTATTATTATTATTATTATTATTATCATTATTATTATTATTATTATTATTATCATTATTATTATTATCATTATTATTATTATTATTATTATTATCATTATTATTATTATTATCATTATTATCATTATTATCATTATTATTATTATTATTATTATTATCATTATTATTATTATCATTATTATCATTATTATCATTATTATCATTATTATTATTATTATTATTATTATTATCATTATTATTATTATCATTATTATTATTATTATTATTATTATCATTATTATTATTATTATTATTATTATCATTATTATCATTATTATTATTATTATTATTATAATTATTATCATTATTATTATTATTATTATTATTATTAGTAGTAGTAGTAGTAGTAGTAGTAATGTTTGTATTGCTCTCTGCTGCTCTCTGCTGGCCGGCAGGAGCATCGTTCATCCCGTCGTCATGTTTCTCTGAGCATCAGGAGCTTTATTTCTTCTCGCCCCCCCACTCTAACCCACTCATGATGATCACACCTCCGGGTTCCGCGTGAACATCTTCCATTGGTGCCTGCTGTGCGCGGGGACCGTGCGCGGGGATGGGCACGATCCTGCAGGAGCGAGACGCGCAACAGCAGCCGGAGAGGGTCTCCATCAGGGACCGGGACTCCATCAGGGTCTGGAAGAAGAAGCCTCCGTGGAGCAACAACAACAGGCCTAATGTGGACAGGTAGGATTTATGATGATGATGATGATGATGATGCGGTGATGACCTGGAGGAGACAGATGTTCTGGTGTCTCTGCAGCAGCTGCAGCATCAGCAGCTGGTTGTTGCTCTGCTCTGATCTCCAGACTTCTGTATTCATCCTTCATATCTGTGTGATTATTATTAAGCCGTCAGAGAACCGTGATGTCTGCGCTGTGCACATCACCGCAGATCTGTCTGTATATCAATGTGTGTGTTTCTATTATTCGGGTCATTGTTTGTGTTTAATATTTCATCTGTTTCTCTGTTTTGATCAAAGCAACAGAATGGGAAGGAGGCAGTCACAAAGGAAACCTGCGCAGCCGCAGAACGAGACTCCAAGTCAGGAGAATAATAATGAGAAGGTAGGAGAGGAGCAGAGCTGAGTCGGTTAATCGATCAGACTGGTTTTATTTTACATTTTAATGTTTTAAAGGTCCCGTATCAGCTCATCTCCAGGTTCATACTTGTATTTTGTGTTTCTACTAGAACATGTTTACATGCTGTAATGTTAAAAAAACAACTTTATTTTCCTCGTACTGTCTGTCTGGATATACCTGTATTCACCGTCTGTCAGAAACGCTCCGTTTTAGTGCATTGCAATGGAATTGCGTTGCTAGGCAACAGCTTGGGTCCATGTTTACTTCCTGTCAGCTGATGTTATTTACATCCACTGCAACAGGAAATAAACTGGGACACATTTAGAATGTTTACGTTTAAAACCGTGTAATGGTCTAAATATTGTACATTTGTGACATCACAAATGGACAGAAATCCTGACGGCTTGTTTTCAAACGCACTATAAAGCACTTAAAACCTGCTTTATAATGTAAAAGACATGAAAATCTTTTCGTTTTGTCTTCCCCGCCGCCAGGAGACTACTGCAGCCCCGCTTAGCGGTTAGCTGTTAGCTGTAAAGATTATAGAAGCAGTCGACGAAACTCTAGTGTCTTTTTGACAACAGCCGCTGCCGCCATTTTGGACTGAAAACTCTTATTATATTCATAATATTTTATTGTTCAACACAGGCCAGTTCGGTAGAATACGACAATATCAAATCAAATCAAATCAAATCAATTTATTTTTGTATAGCGTCAAATCACAACAGAAGTTATCTCAAGACGCTTTATATATAGAGCAGGTCTATGACCGTACACCAGAGTTTAGAGACCCAACAGGATCCACCAAGCAACAATAGAATTGTTTTATTTTTGTACGCCACTTTGTAGGCGGACGTTTTACTGGCGTCTGGTAGTCGCTTTCAGTCCAAAATGGCGGGAGCGTAGCTCTGCTGCTGGAAGCTGATGTCGCAATGGAACGAACAATTGACTTTCACTTCTTATCAATATATGTTCTTTAATAGCAACTCAAATTCAGTCAGAGCAACCTCCAGCACCGGGGGTCTGATCCTTTCTGTTGCAGCCGTAAGCCCAGCGCCAGCCCGCGCTGTGACACGCTGGGCTGTGACACGCTGCGCCGTGACACGCTGGGCTGTGACACGCTGCACTGTGACACGCTGGGCTGTGACACGCTGGGCTGTGCCACGCTGGGCCGTGACACGCTGCGCTGTGACACGCTGCGCCGTGACACGCTGGGCTGTGACACGCTGCGCTGTGACACGCTGGGCTGTGACACGCTGCGCTGTGACACGCTGGGCCGTGACACGCTGGGCTGTGCCACGCTGGGCCGTGACACGCTGCGCCGTGACACGCTGGGCCGTGACACGCTGGGCCGTGACACGCTGCGCCGTGACACGCTGGGCCGTGACACGCTGCGCTGTGACACGCTGGGCCGTGACACGCTGGGCCGTGCCACGCTGGGCTGTGACACGCTGCGCCGTGACACGCTGGGCCGTGACACGCTGGGCTGTGACACGCTGCGCCGTGACACGCTGCGCCGTGACACGCTGGGCCGTGACACGCTGCGCTGTGACACGCTGCGCCGTGACACGCTGGGCCGTGACACGCTGGGCCGTGACACGCTGCGCCGTGACACGCTGCGCCGTGACACGCTGGGCCGTGACACGCTGCGCCGTGACACGCTGGGCCGTGACACGCTGCGCCGTGACACGCTGCGCCGTGACACGCTGCGCCGTGACACGCTGCGCCGTGACACGCTGCGCAGGGCGTTGCGCTGGCTGGCTTAATGTGAGTTTCTACAGCTAACCACTAATTGAAGGTCCGTCTCCCGGAGCAAACGCCCGCCCTCAATCTTAAACATTGCACCTTTAAAGCATGAACATGTGTTAGTGATGAGTAGAAAATGTGTGCAGGATTAATGTTGTCTCTCTGTAATCACAGAAGCTGCAGCAAAGACGAAAGCAGAAACCCAACACCCCCACGACCAAACACGTTACTCCTCAACACCGGTGAGATTCTTTCTGTGCTAGTTTCATGCCACTCTGTACTGCCTGGATGCTGAGATAATATCATTTACTTCTCCGTCTAGTGCTCAGGGAACCTCCGAGTCCAAGTCCCATCCTCTGTCCCCTGCAGAGGACAGGATGGAGCCTCAGGTGCAGCCGGCTGCTCAGCACTGCAGCCACAGGGAACACAAGCACACGGGTTTCAGAGGCAGCAGACACACACCAGCCTTTCACTGCCACCGTCTGTCTGACTCCAGTCCTGATCTGCAGGAGACGCCGTCACCGAACCCAGAGGGAGGAAGTCTGAGCGGCCACGGAGAGGGCGACAGCGACACGGACTTGTCTGAGTCAGAGAGACTTCCTGTGTCGCCCTCCGCTCGGGTTCCTCCACAGCTCCAGCTGAGGCCGGAGGTCATCGAGGCCGAAGATGGCTCGTCTCTCAGCCACAGGCCCAGAGGACACGGCTGCGCTGGCTTTGACTTCCCAGACTTCCTACCTCCACCTTTCAACTCCTGGAGCCTCAGTCAGCTGGCAGTCTTCTACAACACGGAGGGTCAGGGGGCCCCTCGGCCCAGGCCCGTGGGCCCATTGGAGAGGTACCTGGACAGGCTGCTGCAGCTGGAGTGGCGCCAGATTCAGACTCTCCAGGAGGAGGGCGGGAAGTCGGCAGTGTCAGATGTGAACTCCGGCTGCCACAGGTCACCTGCCGCCGCGTCGTCACGCCTCAGCTCTCCAAAGTGCATCCTCCAGTGTCAACGTGCCTTCTCCCTCACCTTCCTCTCCTCTCTGGCCAGTCACTCTGCCCTGCTCTCCGGCTGTGCCTGCACTCTCTGCCGTATCCGCTACTCCACCTGTACCACGTCGTGCTGCCGCTCCACCCGTCAGTCCAGACTGAGTCCCACGCTGGAGCACAGGGGGCCCTCGTCGCTCCCCAAGAGGAGCTACAGCGAGAGCCGGGTGCATTCCTCAGACAGGAGCTCTGCATCCCGAGCTCAGAGGTTCGGCAGCCCGCTGAGGACCAACAGCCACCTGAGGAGAATGCAAGCCTCAGGTAACATCCGCAACCCGGTTCAAGGTGCTAACGCCAAGCCTCATCCCACTGCCAGAGACTCCAGCGTCGGGGCCGGGAGGGACCGTCTGGGAGCGTTGGGGGACGTGTTGGACTACAGGACGGGGGGGTTCAGGAGGAGGAGCGGCTCAGAGCAGAGACGAGGTGGAGTCGAAAGACAACAAGGTGCGTCGGTGAAAAGACGAAGTGGTTCTGAGTGTAGGAGAGGAGGAGCGGAGCGGAGGAGAGCAGCTGAGCTCAAGGAACGAGAAATAAAACCAGATGCTGTCACTGCAATAATGGACAATTTACCCGCGTCCAAAAACTCTCCAATAAACAGACCAAACAGACCAAACAGACACAAACAGGTGGAATTTGTTACAGCAAGTTGAGTACTGTAATTCATATTTGATTATGAATGTATATTTTCAGTCCTTATTTGAACAGGCTGACTGAAAGTGTAGTATTTGTTTTCACTCGTGGATGTTATGCTTCGGGTCTTTTGTTCTCAGTTGCATCATTATGTTTAATCCGATGCTGTGATAAGCTAATGCAACAGTGGATGTTTACATACTAATAATCCTACATAAATCCTTTGAGCAGCATGTGGATATTTATCTATTTAGTTGATTTACATCAACCCAGTAAGCCTTCGTCAGCACAATTCATTATGTATATATTTGTATGAAGGAGTTTTCAACACACGCACACGCACACACACACACACACCAGTTTTACTAGTGATCTGTTTTGGTTTGTCAACAAAATAAATGCATAATAAAAGTGATTTAAACAATTATGATTGAGGTGTCATTCTTCAAAGGCATAAGTGGATAAGTTGTGTTTGGTGACAGCATCGTGCTAGAGGGGATGTTTGTCTGCAGAACGACCTGGAGGGAAGGTCAGTCAAGGTCAATGAAGGTCAGTCAAGGTTGGGGAGGAAATACTGGAGGAATCTCCGCTGCATTCTGCAAGACAACTGAACTACTGTTTTAGATTTTACAGAGAAACAACAACCACAAACATGAAGCCAAAAAGACACAGGCAATGGCTCGAATGTGGTCAATTCAGAGTCTGGACCTCGTTCCACTTTGATTTTAATGGCAGTTTAGGAGAGAAGAACAGGAGGATATAAACACTTGGATCAAGCAAGGCCTATATTGTCAGGTGGTTGAGTCACAAAAACATGTAATGAGAATGTATTACGTGGAAAAAGTAGTTTTGTGTAATATCATGGTTATTTTTGCAAGAGAAATCTGAGGAGTAAAGGTGAATATTCATTGTAGTAGACTAATAATATCCATCTCCATAATAATTTCCATAATCTCAAAGTGCTTTATATACACTTTAAATTACACATTGAGTAAATGTAAGTCACAAAATGTTAAAGTCAGAGAAACTAAGATGCTAAAAATACAGAGCAAGTAAATATTGTCCTGTAGGGCACATCTAGTACATCTAGTATATCTAGAGACTCTGTTAGTGGGGAACCATCATGAAGCGGTCCTTTCTGCTTCCAGTCCTTGTTTCAGATCAGACGTATTTGTAAAGTGACACAGCCACCATGAAGGCTGCATGCAGGATGTTTTGTATGAGATTTTCAAAGTGCTCCTCAGACTGCATTGTAGGGGATTGGATATCTCCTTCCTTTGGGTTCCTGCACACATAGGGGTGGAAGGAAATGAGAATGCAGATATATTGGCCAAACAATCATTAAAACGACACTTAATTGACATACAAATACCGTTAAGTAAAGCAGAGGTTAAAACCATCATTAAGGACTACATGCACAAAACCTGGCAAGAATACTGGGACTTCAGTGACACAGGGAGACATCTGATCTGTACAGTATTCAGACACATGTAGGAGCTCAAGGGAAGAGATGGTCATTACCCGTCTGAGAATAGGACATACAGGATTAAACCAAACACTCCAGAGAATAGACAAACACCCAACTGGACTATGCACGCACTGTAATAAACCTGAAACTGTCAAGCATGTTCTTATAGAGTGCAAAAAATAAGACGAAGAAAGAAGGGAATGTCTATCAGGAGTAGATGATGGAAATATTACAATCTGCTAGGAAAGACCTCTAAGAAAGAACACAATCTACTAATTAATTACTTAAAGGCAACAGGAATAATGGAGAGAATTTAATTATTATTATTATTATTATTAATAATAATAATAATAATAATAATTATTATTATTAAATTTTTATTTTATTGTTTAAAAAAAAAATAAAAAAATGTAATTTGATTAATTAATTAATTTATTTTCCTGCCAATCTCCTGCGCCACACTCCAGTAGACCAGCAGGAGGCGGTCATGCTGCTATAAGCTGGTTTACCAACCGCCAATAAACACCAAAGAAGAAGAAGAAGAGGAGGAACCATCATGAAGCGGTCCTTCCTGCTTCCTGTCCTTGTTTCAGGTCGGACGTGTTATTATAGTGACACAGGCAGCATGGACTCTGCAGCTCAGCGGGTTCTGGAGGATCTGACAGCCGTAGAGGAGGCAGCTGAGGAGGTCCTCACCTCTAGACAACAGGTAGAGAGTTTCAACTGACTCTACATCCTGAGGTTAGGATCAGCTGAGAGGATCAATAGATCAGCTGATCGATAGCAGAGAGGATAACTAGATCAGCTGAGAGGATCAATAGATCAGCTGATCGATAGCAGAGAGGATAACTAGATCATACTCTGCTAAAGTTCATCCTAACTGTTATAAATAGAATCACTTTCTGCAGAGGAAGAGGAAACTATTGATCATGTTTGTAGATTGGTTTCATTCACAGAATCAGATCAGAACCAGAATCAGATCAGAACCAGAACCAGATCAGATCAGACCAGATCAGATCAGATCAGAACCAGAACCAGACCAGATCAGAACCAGAACCAGAATCAGATCAGATCAGATCAGATCAGATCAGAACCAGAACCAGAACCAGATCAGATCAGATCAGATCAGATCAGAACCAGAACCAGAACCAGATCAGATCAGATCAGATCAGATCAGATCAGAACCAGAACCAGAACCAGATCAGATCAGATCAGAACCAGAACCAGATCAGACCAGATCAGATCAGATCAGATCAGATCAGAACCAGAACCAGATCAGACCAGATCAGATCAGATCAGAACCAGAACCAGACCAGATCAGATCAGATCAGATCAGATCAGATCAGAACCAGAACCAGATCAGATCAGATCAGAACCAGAACCAGATCAGACCAGATCAGATCAGATCAGAACCAGAACCAGACCAGACCAGACCAGATCAGATCAGATCAGATCAGACCAGATCAGATCAGAACCAGATCAGATCAGATCAGATCAGATCAGATCAGAAAGGTGTTGATATCCAGGTGTGAGAGGAACACACTGGGGATCTGCTCTGGTTCTGTTGGTGCAAGTTAAACAGTATAATCACAAAAGAATAGATAAAAACGTTACAATAAAATAAGAATTTAAATTCTACCAATATACAAGAAGAATCTCTCAAAACATTTAGAAAAGAAATATATCATACTAACAGATATTGAGGTATTAATGTCAACAATCACAGTTTATCAGCTGATGAGATTTACATAATTATGATTATTATCCCAGCAAAATATTATCTACATAAAATGATATATGGCTTAAAATAATACCCTCCTTTTTTAATTTTAAAACATATTTAACTATATTTGATTACTTAAAAATAAAAAATTCTAAATTGACTAAAACTATTAAATTGTTTAGACATTTTAAATTTATTCCAAATTGTTTAACAGACCCTGAATGTTTTTTTTTTTTTTAAATTAAAATTGAGTTTTATTCATTTATTATTCTTACATTGAATTTGTTGTATAATTAATCATTTATTTATACACTGTTAAATATTTTTTGCAGAATTGTAATGAAAAATCTGAACATGCAAATATATTGTGTTGAACTTTTGAAATAAAGTATTAAAAAGAAGATAAGCTTCCCCGGCAGCATGGTTTGGAAGCTCTGTGAAGCTCTGTGTTGATATGGGTCAGACATAAAATAACGAAATACACCGACCAGGAAAAAAACATTGAGCAATGCAAAGTAATACTGTAACGGTAAATATGATGTTAGGTCCAAGGGCTGACCTGTAATCCACAGATGAATCATTGTTCAAAGCCTGATGTGAGCTATAGTATTGATTGGTAATAGTAGTCTTTGGTAACCCGGAGATGAATCTTTATTGGACTGCATTATATTGAAACGGTTTCTAATAAATTATCCACCTCAATTACTAAATGAAGGAACACAAATATCATTAAATAAAATGCATTAAGTCCACCAACGTCGCAGCTGACACGGTGTTTCAGGTGATATTTAATACATGAATGTTGTATTGAACTGTAATGTAATGTTACAGTACATGAATGTCTTAGTATTTTGATGATCACTCAGTTTATTGCAATGATATGCAACAAAAAGACATTTAAATTAATGCCACCTGACAAAGTCCCCACGGCGATGATGAGGAGCAGTGGGCAGCTACTATGCACAGCCTGAGGAGCAGTTTGGAGGTCTTGCTCAAGGGCACCTCGGCAGTGCCCAGGAGGTGAACTGGCACCTCTCCAGCTACCGGTCCACAGTCCAAACTCGGTCCGTACTCGGTCCGTCCAGGTTACTTGAACTGGCGACCCTCCGGTTCCCAAACCAAGTCTCCACAGACTGGAATGAAAACTGCTTTTAGCTTCTTTTTACTTTTTCACATCCCATGATGAAGAAGCATCAGCTACTGTGTCTCTACATGTGGAGGACTAATGGTCTCTGTGTCTCTGTGTCTCTGTGTCTCTGTGTCTCTGTGTCTCTGTGTCTCTGTGTCTCTGTGTCTCTACATGTGGAGGACTAATGGTCTCTGTGTCTCTGTGTCTCTGTGTCTCTGTGTCTCTGTGTCTCTGTGTCTCTGTGTCTCTGTGTCTCTACATGTGGAGGACTAATGGTCTCTGTGTCTCTGGAGGACTAATGTTCTCTGTGTCTCTACATGTGGAGGACTAATGTTTTCTGTGTCTCTGTGTCTCTGGAGGACTAATGTTCTCTGTGTCTCTACATGTGGAGGACTAATGTTCTCTGTGTCTCTGTGTGTATGTTGTAATGTCCTCTGTGGATGTTTCAGATCGTGGACCTGGACTCAAAGAGGAACAGGAACAGAGAGGCGTTGAACGCTCTGAAGAATGAAATGTCAGATTCAGGTGAGAGACCCTTCATGTTGTCAGAGAAGAGAAAGGGCTTCGTTGATGTGGACGTTTCAGTGCGTTCATTCATGCACATCTTTGCTCATGGACACATTGGTTTAGGTTATGAGAACAGTCATCCCGGTGGTCTCACGGTGGAGATCAGGAGTGTACGGTTGTAATCCTGGTTGTTGACTAAACGCTGCTGTCCTTTGCAGACAAAGTGAAGGTTTGCTTCGGAAACATGTTCATCAAATTTCCCAAATTGAAGACGAGAGAGATGATTCAGAAAGGTAAAAACAATCCAGTTAATGAAATCTGAATTGATTGTATTTATATAAATAAATAGATTTGTTGTTGACATATTGAAGCTACCTACGAGATCATCCTGACCTCTTTGTTTCTCCCCTGTAGACCAGGAGCAGCTGGACAAGGAGATAAACGACCTCCGCAATGGACTGAAAGCAAAAGTCAATCGTCTTAATGAGATGCAAGGTATGAAGAGCGCTCCAGCTGTCCAGCTTGTTTGTGTTATTGTGTGTTTTTGGTGAATCCAAACTAATTCTTTAAAACACATTAAAACAGTCCGGTGTTCTGCGAGGCACAATATGCCACATGTCATGTTTAATTAACGTCGCTTTAAAATGACGGCTCCGAGTCTAGGATGTCTCATTCTGATAGATGCCTGTTGCCTTGACTCCTCTCCTCGCATCTCTTCCTTGCCTCCTCCTCCTCTCGCGGGCAAGACTAAGACACGAGGAGAGGAGGCAAGGAAAGGAATCTAGGAGACACTTGGACTGTTAGTCTTTGGGCCTGTGAAACCCTGAGAGGAAAAACAAGTAGAAAACACTTGTGATGATGTCTGAACTCACTCTGGAGTCTCTTTGTTTGTTTGTTTGCAGGGAAACCGGAGCTGAGAGGCTACAACCTCTCTCCTCTGTCCACCGATGAAATCAAAGCTATCAACGGCCTTTTGAAGAGATGACATCACTAAGATAGAGATGACATCACTAAGACAGAGATGACATCACATCTGCAAACCGCTGGATATATCTGAGGACACACGGACAAGAGCCTCACCTGCAGCTCTCAGCTGTGCAGATGTTACTGTACCGTGCTAACCTCTGGATGACCTCTGGATGATCTCATGATGCCACATTAGCCTCCAGGATTATTACCTTTAGGACATTTTTGAAATTCTTGTCAAACTTTGTATTTTAGGTTTTAAAAATGACAAAAAGCAAAGTTGAGACACTTCCTGGTTCACATTTATGTGGATTACTTATGATTGGATTTCATTGGATATATATGAATTACAGTGCATTACTTTTAGTAGGTATATCTACAAACGGTGCATGAGAACAGCCGGTTCCACTGCTGGAGGAGGAAGTCTGTAGGATCATGATTATGTTATTAAACTCATAGACACTGAGCCAAGATATCCTCATATTTCTGTTTGACATAACTTCAGACTCCTGTCCTCTGACTGCATCTCTTTAACTAAACCACACACCTTTAGGCTTCTCTGTGATCTCCTTTTGATAACTAATGTCATATTTTAGTCTGGAGGCCCGCCCTCCCGCTGTGACAACATCTGCTTTAAACCATCCATAGAAATAAATGCTGATCGCTCTGTGAGACCGGACAGGAGGACCCTGTTCAGACCTGGACCCTGTTCAGACCTGGACCCTGTTCAGACCTGGACCCTGATCAGACCTGGACCCTGTTCAGACCTGGACCCTGTTCAGACCTGGACCCTGTTCAGACCTGGACCCTGTTCAGACCTGGACCCTGATCAGACCTGGTATTAACATGCGTCCTCAGTGATCGGATCACAAGTGGACAGCTCTATGTACGTCTATCCACACCTAGTATTAGAATGCGTCTCCACACACGGGTACAGCGCTCCAGAGAGCCGGGGAGGAGAGAGAACAGGCGGGCGGACGGTCGGGTGTCAGCTCCGCGCAACGCAGCGGAACAAAGACAGCGACACATCTCCGACAGAATGATAATAATGCACTTCCTGTTTCCCAGTCTGATAGTCTGTAGATATGTAGCCTATAAACAAGATATAGTTTAATAAAATACAGTCGTACTGACAGGATACAGTAGAGCACAGAGGCTGTTTATTCACCTGAGGGGCGCGGTGATCCCAGCTGGACATCAGATGAGTAGCGGTCCTTAATGTGACCAGGACACATTCACTACACACTGCTAACAGAATGAGGTCATATGAGGCCCAGACCACCTCTGAATGTGGTCTGAAAGATCCGTCCTCAATGCGTCTTATGTGTGTTCACACCTGTACTGAGAGTTGTCCACTTGTGATCCGATCACTGAGGATGCATGTTAGTACCGGGTCTGAACAGGGCCTCTGACATGATGACCTCCTGTAGAGTTTGAGTGGGAGTTCAGGCCCATGTGGCCGGTTAGTGGCCACAAGGTGGCGGTGTAGTGTAAGTGTAGACCAGAAGAACAGAGCTTTGATTCACTCGCTGCCTCACAGCCAGTCTTCAGTCAGCCTGCTGTCAATGCAGCGCTGCTTTATAAAACCACAACGAGTTCTTGGAAGGTTAAACTCTGCAGATGTTCAAGATGTGAATCGTTTGTTTTCGTATTGTTTAACTAGTTTGCAAGTTGTTCTCCTTTAACTCGATCAACCTTCTTCTCTATGAATATATTTAAATGTTTATGATTCAGTGTGATTTGTGTTTTTTGTTCAGTGAGTTGCTCTCACTTTACCTTCAGTATGACTTCTTGTTTTGTTGTTTGTCTGTGACTGAGACATACCGTACATCCTTAATTACACTGTGAGTGATAAACAAGCCGTGAGCAGTCCCCCCGGGGAATAAACTGTAAATAGGTGTATTGAGTGTAATTCTTTGGTCTGACATGCCACTGAGCATGAGAAGACACGGATAGCCTCGGGTGACGGGAGACAGAAACAGCAGTCACATCGGTAGGGTTGTTAGTGTGTTGCAGAGGTGGTGGTTTTGTTTCTCTCTGACTTTGGTTGCGTGCCACCGCTCTCAGACCTGGAACCAGCTGAGTGACGAGTGATTGATGAATTTATGAGTCAAAGGATGGGAACCTGCTGATCATCTCAAATGTGAGACAATTATACCCGACGAGGCACGCAACGGTGCTATGTTAAGAAAATGACTCGCATGACACACAGCAGTTTGTCGTCTATCTGTGAAAGCGATGATTGATTATACAACGTGTGCCTCCACTACACTACAAGAGGGAATTATTCACACCCAAGAGCAATAAAAATAAATCCATAAACTATGTGTAATTATAGTGGGTTTGGCAGTGTGGATGGAGACGTATCAAAGAACAAATCAGTGTCTCTTAGCTGACATTATTCACCGGTTTGAAGGCCGATCTGCCAGAGAGCAGCTGCTACGGATGGATTAACAAGATGTATGATGAACACACGCGTCGCTCTTTGGGAGAGAACTTAATACATTTATCTGCATTGATTAATAAACAAACTGTAAACAGCCCGTGTGTGGAGAGCGTTTGTTAGCAGTGTGTGTGTGTGTGTGTGTGTGTGTGTGTGTGTGTGTGTGTGTGTGTGTGGCTCCTTCCTGCTGAGAGATTCAACTGTTTAATGGCATTTGAGAGAAAAGATCTCATTTAGTTGTCATCAACCCAAATCTGCAGAACCCGGAGTAATGATTTACTGTAAGTTATTGGCTGTTTATGAGTGCAGAAACCTCAGAATATGTACCGCCACCGAGCTGCAGATGTAAATGTGAAGTCTGGGCGATCAGAGATATTCATTCTGACAGACTTGGCTGAGAGTCGTGTCGGTTAAAGGGATAGTTTGGGTGTTTAGAAGTGAGGTTGTATGAGGTACAGTACCCCCCCCCCTGCTTGGAGAAGCAGACAGGAGTTACCGCTGAGGCTGACTGAAAGAGGCTGTGGCCTACAGATCAGATATAACAGGAAGTCACTTTCTCTGTGACTTCCTGTAAATTCTTTGAATTCTGCTGGAAACGTCTGGACACTGTCCGACTTGACCGCAGCTTTCCGTTACTTTCCAGGCGAGGCGCAGCTCGTCTCCAACGAGCCTATTGACTCAATTTCGGCGAGTGCAGACCAGATTTTAACTGCACGTGTGTTGTACCTCATAATTATGACGCGGTGATGATGCGTGACATCTCCTCTTTTCACCCTCCTCGGTTAATGCACGGAAGCAAAGCAGTGTGCTGCTGTGGACGGGGCCGGCAGCAAAACCTATTTTAGACACCTACAAGAAAGACACACCTGAAAAAAAATCAACATCAGTTTAAGTGTACGCTATATTTACAATATTATTGACGCTTTACCTCGCTGTCAGACAGCCTTTTCTGACTTTGGTGAACCTGAACTAACCAAAGTCACACAATAACACAAACAAACGAACCGATGGAGGCAGCGGTAGACCAGCAGCCCCGTGTTCTGCCAGGTAAAATTACAGTTTTTTCAATGTTCCCCGTCAGAAACACAGACTGTATAGCTGTCTCACTGCGAGGTAAACCGGCAAAAATATTCTAAATATAGCAAACAATTAAACTGATGGGTTAAGGACCTTGCTCAAGACGTCTTAAGACGTGCTGCTGCTGTGCCCGTCATGCCCCGCTACCACGGCGTTGTCCGGTCTTGGAGTTGTCCGTGTTTCACATGTGTTTGTTTGATTAGAGCATCTTTAAATCATCTTTAGACGGTATTTATTCAGGTTCTTGTGCGGCTGCTTGTGTGTGTGTGTGTGTGTG
Source organism: Sebastes fasciatus (assembly GCF_043250625.1). NCBI lineage: Eukaryota > Metazoa > Chordata > Actinopteri > Perciformes > Sebastidae > Sebastes > Sebastes fasciatus. Next base: position 1,125,707 of record NC_133795.1, read on the forward strand.
TATATATATATATAAAAAAAAACTCACAAATTTGCGAGATTATAAACACGTTTTACAAGAAAAAAACCTCAGATACACTCATGAATTAAAATGGCAAATTTACAAGAAAAAACTTGGTTATTCTCAAAGATTAAAATGGCAAATGTACGAGAAAAAAAACAGAAATTGCAAGATTATGAAGTCATACATTCAGGAGAAGAAACTCTGATATTCTCTTTGATTAAAGTGGCAAAATTACGAGAAAAAACTCACAAATTTGTGAGATTATAAAAATGTTTTACAAGAAAAAAAACTAAAAATTGACGATATTATAAAGTCATATTTACAAGAAAAAACTCAGATACTCTCATGAATTAAAGTGGCAAATTTACAAGAAAAAAACTGTGAGTCACAAAATTGTGAGATTATAAAGTCGTAAATTTCCAAGACAAAAGAATCTGAAAAATAGTGGAGTGCAAAACTGGTAGAGAAAAATAGTGTTTTTTTTTTTTGTTAAGGAACCACATTGCTTCACTTTTCAAGGTCATCACACCACATTTGGTAACATTTTGTAACATTTGATAAGTTTGGTGTCTTCAGTTAAATGAGGGTTTTTGTCGTAAGGTATCATAAAGTATTGTGTTGCTGTGGGTACCAGAACACATGGTATCGTATTAGCACTTGTGGGCGGTGAGTTGTGTTTGTGGTGCTCAGATGAAGATGACATTTAAAAACAAACAGCAGAGTCTGTCAGTGTCCCAGTTACTCTCAATAACCCTCAGACGTCACACAGTTTCAACTAGTCTCTACCTAAGCATGACCTCATATTTCCCGCCATAGTTTTTAGTGAGCCTGTGTTATCGGATACTTGATCTACATTTAAAGCCACTCATGTGTGATGCTCTTCTTGTATACGGTCTGTAGGCGCTTCACATTCTCTGGCAGCTCGGCAGGCTTCTGACAGCTGTGATAAAACCGCACTGCTGGTGTTCCATGTAAATCAAAATCAGTCTCTCTGTCTCTGTCCCCTCTGCAGGAGGCCTTCAGCTTCAGTCTGTTTCTGATTAACCCTTCAGGACCTTTTTCGGCCCAACAAATTAAGAGGAACGTGTCCCGCGCCGAGCTAGAGTAAGATGATGAATACACACTTCCTGTCCAATCTGTCACAGCCGCAGGATTCTGGCAACAAAGGGAGGAGAACCTCAACTCAGGCAGACAGGAAGAGGTCAGGGATTTACTGAGAAGGTGTAGATACATACTGTACGCTCTTAGAAATAAAGGTGTAGATACATACTGTACGCTCTTAGAAATAAAGGTGTAGATACATACTGTACGCTCTTAGAAATAAAGGTGTAGATACATACCGTACGCTCTTAGAAATAAAGGTGTAGATACATACTGTATGCTCTTAGAAATAAAGGTGTAGATACATACTGTACGCTCTTAGAAATAAAGGTGTAGATACATACTGTACGCTCTTAGAAATAAAGGTGTAGATACATACTGTACGCTCTTAGAAATAAAGGTGTAGATACATACCGTACGCTCTTAGAAATAAAGGTGTAGATACATACTGTACGCTCTTAGAAATAAAGGTGTAGATACATACCGTACGCTCTTAGAAATAAAGGTGTAGATACATACTGTATGCTCTTAGAAATAAAGGTGTAGATACATACTGTACGCTCTTAGAAATAAAGGTGTAGATACATACTGTACGCTCTTAGAAATAAAGGTGTAGATACATACTGTACGCTCTTAGAAATAAAGGTGTAGATACATACTGTATGCTCTTAGAAATAAAGGTGTAGATACATACTGTACGCTCTTAGAAATAAAGGTGTAGATACATACTGTACGCTCTTAGAAATAAAGGTGTAGATACATACTGTACGCTCTTAGAAATAAAGGTGTAGATACATACTGTACGCTCTTAGAAATAAAGGTGTAGATACATACTGTACGCTCTTAGAAATAAAGGTGTAGATATATACCGTACGCTCTTAGAAATAAAGGTGTAGATACATACTGTACGCTCTTAGAAATAAAGGTGTGGATACATACTGTACGCTCTTAGAAATAAAGGTGTGGATACATACTGTACGCTCTTAGAAATAAAGGTGTAGATACATACCGTACGCTCTTAGAAATAAAGGTGTAGATATATACCGTACGCTCTTAGAAATAAAGGTGTAGATACATACCGTACGCTCTTAGAAATAAAGGTGTAGATACATACCGTACGCTCTTAGAAATAAAGGTGTAGATACATACCGTACGCTCTTAGAAATAAAGATGTGGATCCGTCCATCCATCCATCCATCGTCATCCGGCTGAGCAGGATGTTCCAGACCTCCCTCCCAGTAAACTCTGAGGACATGATTCAACATCATCTGTGGTTTAACTCGAGCAGTTATGCTGGGAGCCTTTTCTGTGTAGTTTTCCCGTCACACTGACACAGTGACAGTTAAAAAGAGTCAGTGTGTAACCATGGTAATGTAACAATGGTTGGTTTAGCTGTGCTGAAACAAAAGAAAGAAGCCTTTGTGTAGTCAAAGGTAGAAGTTGAGCTGTTGGCCGACTGCTGGAAGCTCTTCAGTCTCCTCCAGCTCCGGAGCAGCAGGCAGTTTAACCGCCGCATGCTGGAGAGCAGCTGTATTCCCGACTCCCTGCAGACAGTGGCGGCTTTGGGAACGCCACACACACCGTATGATGCAGTACAGTTATGTGGTGGTCTCCGGGCCTGTCTTCTCTCAGGTGGCTAACACCACATCACCGCCTCCAAGGAGTCCCGGCATGTTAAATAAAAATGTAAGCAATTAATGAATTGATAAACTGTGACATAAATTGATATTTCTGTTTTAATTTGCTTCTTTATTTATTTACTCTTCTGTTTAGTTTCCCTATTTATGTATTTATTTTTTATTAACTTTGTAATGTAATTTATTTTAATTTAATTTTTTATTTATTTATGCATTTATTTATTATGTATTCTTGCACTTATTTTTTTATTTATTTTATATTTATTTTTAAATGTATGTATTTATTTCTGCGTGATTTTCCATTTGCATTTCACCCCTTATCTATTTCCTTATCTATCTATTATATATCTATTATTTAAATACATTTAAAAAATAATAAAAATACATACATAAGTAAATAAAAGGGAAAATTAAACAGACCAGTAAATGAATAAGGGAATTAATATAAAGATAAATAAATACAGAAGCAAATTAAAACAGAAATATCAATTTATGTTGCATTTTCTCAATTCATTTTGACATTTCTTTATGCATGTCTGCCTCATTATGTAAATGAGGGGGCTGTCACTCAACGTGTGTCATCATGGGGTCAGAGGTCATTGATGGACTACATGCTAGCCAGCTAGCTGCACTCCAGTCTTCATTCCCGGCTCCGTACAGCGGCTCATCGGCCGGCCGGTCCTATGATGGAGAGAACGGGTGGAAACAGGTGAGCAGGTGGATGACGGTCTTTTCATTCATTATTGTGTATCACATTGTTTCTCTACCAGCTCCCTGATTGCTGCCGAGCTGTTTCACCTACAACACATCAGCTCATCAACCCTGCAGGACATCAACCCTGGCTCTCCTCCCAGTCCTCATCACCTAGTTTTCATGTCATATGTTGGCCTGTTGTTTTAGTCAGTCTTATCCTTATTGTTTTTGCTCAACTGTTTGCAGACAAACTTCCCACAGTGAACAATCATTCATTTTGTGTTCGATCTTCTGATAACACTGACTAAATGTCCTACCAGGGGTGTCAAACTCATTTTAGTTAAAGGGACTGTATGTAAGTTATTACATGTATACATTTTAAGCATGTTTTTTGCCAGTGTGTGAACAGGTTGTAATCTAACCTTAAAAATGAGACCTTCCGTGACTTTCTGGGTTTCCTGTCTCAGCCAGTAGACTGACTTTAATGTGAAGAATACGGGACGATTTTTCCGGGAAAATCCAACGGATGTGACGTCATGCGCGCTCCGCTTACAGGGCTAACGGTGTGCAACGACAGCTAGCGTTTGGTTAAAAATGGAGTCCGCTAACGCCAATAAACGACGAGCCTCCACCACAACTCAGACTCCAACACAAACTCCATGGAAGCACAAAAAAACACAGGTGTCACTGTCAACAAGCAATTTCTGATTCTTACATAATATACAGTAGCCCGTTTAATGAGCCACATACAGCTCAATTCGATCTCAACTAGTAAAACCAACACCTCTAAATGTTTCCCTTTCTTTTAGTAGAAAGAGCATCTACATTCTGAGAACTTTAAATGAACAATCCATTTACAGAACAGATGATGAACAATGATGATCTCTCGACTACGACTAAAAACAGACTGCCGCTTCCTCAAACCTGCCAACGATTCCTTCATCTTCTCTGTTCTCAGATGTCTCGGCAACTTCTTGTATTTTTCACCGTGATGAATCTGATTATGATGCTGAATATTATTTTTCCTTGAGAGCACTGAAAGGTGCTGTTGACAAACCGATCACTCCCGTTTACCTCTGTAGAGAAATAAGAACCGGTCCACCGACACTCTGTGTCCTCTTTTCACCTTTTTGTACAAAGACATTTTCCACGGCGGCTCCTGAACATTCAACACAGTCTCACGGCAGCTCAGGAAATAGTCACGAAATTGAATCTATTTGATTTGTGTACATAGAATCAAATTTTATATTGATTTTCTTCGTGATGCTCAACATGACTTTCAACCAAGCCCCCAGGAAGAGCGCCGGTCGTTGATGCCAATTTTCCTAGAGGCCAAACGGCGGCTGGAGAACCTCCGTGTCCTTTTCCCCGTAGACTTACATCGGAAAAAAGACGTCTGTAAATCACCAGATAATTTTTTTTTAGGTAAATCAACTTCCCAGTACGAACACTTGATTAGCCCTTATTTAAATCATTAGGTCCTAAAAGTTCGAACAACTCTTTCCCCCGCACTCCGTCTCCGTACCGTTCATACAGAACAGCGAGGCGGAATAACGGCTCAATATTTCCACCTTTAACAGGCTGTGTGAAACGGGCTATACGTAGTCTGTCCCTCTGACTCGCGCGTGCGTTAGACTTAGTCCGTGTTTCAAGACGGGTCGGGTGGGTTGCCGACATCGCCGCAGACCCTTGGCGCCTTTTACGTGGGCCGAGCCCCGCCCTGGGGGAACAACGCACTGAGGACGCTTTGTCCACAGCCCCGGGAAGCACCTTTGCCCTGAGCCTTTCCAAGCTGACCTAGAGCCGGTGGCGGCGCACCACCTCGTATGCGGGACTCCCCAGCCTGCCGTGTGTCGCTCACACCCTCCAGCTGGCTGTTAACGAGGGTCTTTAGACACAGAGAAGTACTCGTGTTGGTACCCGGTATCGGAGAGTACCCAAATGTAAGTACTTGTACTTGGTCTGAAAGAAGTGGTATCGGTGCATCCCTACTAGTGACGTATCCAGCGTAGGGCCTGCTTCTCTTATTATGACCAAATAGGAATAGCAGTACATTTTATTAAATTACTTTTCCACTATTTATTTGCAGATTGGATCCTTTGGCGGGCCGGTTCTGGCCCCCGGGCCGTATGTTTGACTGTAATCGTTATTCTTTTGCATCCCCCCCTCAGTTGGGTTTTGGTATGAAGCTTCAGCTCTACAGCTCCACAGGAATGTGTGACGTCGGGCCGGTTAATGCTCGCTGATGGTGTTTGTAGTCCATGTAAAGAAACCGTGTTATTCCTCCTGACTGGCAGTAAGTCGGGTCTTTACTCAGCTGAAGTTACCGTTCCCTGTTTCTCATTTCCTTCCTTCAGGAGCAGGCCTTTAAACCTCCTGTGAGATTAAAGCATATATAGTGTTAGTGTAATTAGTGCATCCAGCTGCCACAGCGACACTCATTACTAACAGGTGTGGACGTTGGCGATGGACAGAACTCTCCCCCACCCCCCGTTCTCATTCCCAGGGCGTTAAATACCGAGGCTTTGTCACGGCCATCAGCACTTGGTACCGCCACACATGACATTTAGCATCAGTATGTAACGGACCAGGTGTTCCATTAACTGTAATGTAAACCGATCCGCGGCAACAGTAAACGCTCAGAGAGAGAGCGAGCGCCGGGGGTGTGGTGACGTAGTTTAAAGAGCGAAAGAGACACAGCGGGTGGGTAGGAGACGAGGAGATGGACGGGTCCAACAAACACAAGGCTTTCATCAAGGAGGCCGCTGTTTGTGTCACGTGTGTCACGTTACAATCAGCTGTTTGTGTTCACAACGTTTAGTTTCATTTTCACTGTAAAAGCGTGGTAGTTTTAAGCCCAACCATGTAGTTTTTTCTTAAACCTAACTACACTGGATTTGTTGCCTGAGTTGGGATGAGAACGTGATGAATCGCCCAATATGGACGTAAAGCCTCGGCCACATCAGAAACGTCAGCAGCGCGTGGCGGCTGCGTTACCTGTTGTTTTTTACTTAGGCGGCCGTGTTAACAGGTTAGAGCAGCCACACTGCTTGCGTGGCTGCCTATTTTTGACGCGAGCTGCGCGTCTCACAGCGGCAACAGACAGTGAAGGTGATCTATTGACTGTATATTGACATCATATCAGCAACATTACTACAGTTTACATGTCTGTATCTGTAGAATATGTTAGACATGAAAAAAAAGTCAAGACTTATTTTTAAATCAACACTTCCTGCTTTCATTTCAAAATAAAAGCCCTCAAGTGTTTTTTTTCTGTAGACACAAGGCTTTTATTCTGAAATATGTGCAGGATAGTGTTGTAGAACATGCAGTGACTTGCAGAGCTCCATGAATGAATATAGTACAGAGTTTTAATGATGCATTATTACTATTATTTACAAATTACCAAACGTTTCTGAACCTTTCTCTGTCTAAAATAAATATAAATGACATTTATAATGAAATGAAACGGCCGTTATGAAATGCAAACTCTATGTAGAAAGAAAGAGCTGACAGCAGCAGCAGAAACGCAGCTGAATCCAAGCTGGTGTGAACACGTGAGGCACGCAGCCGCCACGCGCTTCTGACGTTCCCAGTGTGGATACGCCGTAATGCATAGGCATAACTGGGCTGTGACAAACATTTGCAGGAGAATGGGTCGTTCCAGACAACTCAGAATTCAAAGATTTCCGACCTCCTACTAAAAAAAGTACAATGGAACGACACTCAAAGTCAGAGTTCTGACTTGTTAACTTTGGGTAAATCCATCGATCCCGACTTCACGAAGAAGAAGCTGCTATCTGACGTCACACAACAACGGAAGAGCACGTATATATTTGCTTGTGATTAATTAAAAAGGACATATTATCATAAAGTAAAACCGGTTTTCTGCATGTAAATTGATGTTGAAATATGTTGCCATGTCATTAGGTAACAATCGCTGAACGTTATCTTCTCTGCACAAAAGTTATTCAGGAAACGTTCAAAATGCCAGAAACAAGTGGAGGCTGAGAGTTCAACTGTGCGCACACTTGCCAAAGAAACATCAATTTGAAATGATTTTCTCTGTTTGGTGTGGATTAACCATTGACTGTATATAAGAAGAGGACGTAGTCACCGTGTCGTCCCCCGTTGGTTTGTGGACTACGGTTTTGAAGCTTTGAGTTCGGCATTTTGGCCGTCGCCAATTTTTTTGCAACCCGAAGTGACACTAGAGGGTGGAGCTAATTACAACTGAACGCTGAATAAGACATTTATAGTCGATCAAATGTAACTTTGATGAAGTGAAAACACGCTGTGAAAGGGTTAAAGTTGTAAGACGAAAACACGGACAACTCCCAGACCGGACAACGCCGTGATAGTGACCTGTCAATCACCAGGTAGCCCCGCCCTAAAGCATCCCCTGCTTTATGGTCTATCTGACTCTAAACGGGACCATCATTTACTAAATGAACATCATGCTGTATTGAAGAAGACTTGAAACATAAACTCATGTTTACAATGTTTACTGAGGTCATAAATCAAGAGAGAAGTAGACTCATTTTCTCATAGTCTTCTATACAACCAGAGGAGTCGCCCCCTGCTGGCTGGTAGACAGGATGAAGGTTTAAGACTCTTCATCATCGGCTTCACTTCTCAGACCCAGAAGGTTCATGTAGCCCATTGCACCAAACACACATCTCGCATTTCTTCTCGGGCATCTCCAGCCTGCCGCTGGCGTCTCTCTCTCCACCAGCCAGAGGTTTATAAAGGTTATAAAGACCACAGCTGGGTCAGATTTCTGAGTCAAACTTTAATTGGAAAGCTGTGTGCAGAGTCTCCTGTGAGGCCCTCCTCAGCGTGCAGCCTGTTCAGGGCTCACAGCTAAAAAAGAAAAAGGAATAATGTGTCACGGACTTTAATAACAATCTTTATTGCATTATAAATCGTTTCAACCGGTGCCAGCTGCAGGGATTTGTACCAGTTTAACACAACACAGAAATGCTACCGTGAGCAGTGCTAATCAATTTAACTCACTTCACACTGTCAGACACGACAAACGCTGTAAAAACAACCAGATAAGAACTAGAACAAATTATAGAGAGAGAGAAGCATCAGATTCACCTTCCGTGCAACATCTGGGTAGGAAAGAGCAGCTGGTTATTTTTCCGTGAAACAAACTGATTAACCAGACCATAATGATCCTCTTTGTCTCACAGGATACGGACAAAATGAAATTTGCTGACTGCCATGTCAAATATCTGAGACAATAAACTCAAACTTTACTGCAAATAATCATTTGAAACTCATCTAGCCCAGAGCAGAGAGAAAGCAGGTGATGGAGCCTCCAGAGTCTCTGAGCATGGTGCTGTAGCAGCTCCACCCTGCTGGTTAACCTCTCCTCTCGTTCACATGCACACAACAAACCACGTTACTGGGAGAAACCAGGCTGCGCTGGATATGTGAGGATGCGTTTATATGCACTGTAGTAATCTGTAGTTTCTGTTTTAGTCAGACTTCAGTCGTAATTAAACTATTAAGAGACTTTAATGCAGGAGAAATCCAGCTGGTGAAATCAGCTGTGTCTAGACAGACCGCTCTCATTCCCAGGGCGTCACATACCGGCGCTTTGTCATGGCCGTCGGCGTTCAATACCGCCGCACAAGGCCTGAGACGGACCGGGCTTGTCATTAACTACGATGTAAAAAACCATCCCCGTCACCAGATAACACGTCACCTGTTAAACAGAAACACCTGTACACTGAGGAACAGAAGCCTGAGGAGCAGGAGGAAGACGTTCAGCCAGCGTTCTCAACCAGATATTGAAATGTGTTTGTGTTTTGTGTGTGAGAGTGAGTGTCTTTGTCTGGTGAGGATCTTTGTTCCCCATCTAGGTGCTCTCTCTCTGATTGGCTGGAGGTGTAGGTTGGGTCTGGGGTGTGTTGGCTGCTGATTGATCCAACCATCATCTCTGCAGTTTAAAATGCTCAGGTAGTCTGACAGCAGCCTTGTTATGTCCTCTGTGTTAAAGCTGTGATCTACAGGTGGATCAGCAGCCCTAGAGCCCTCGTTGGCTTCCTAACTGTGTAACTTGTTGTAGGTTTTCTTTGTTGCTAAAGACAGACTTCAGTGGTCGGGATGAACCGCCATCTCTTCTCCTGTTTATCTGCTGGATCCTAGGGAGCCACGGTCATTTAGTTCAGGGTTAGTCAGATAAATGATTTATGTTGTTGTTTCGGCCGTTGTTCACCCTGAGTTATGTTGTTTCATTTTATTGTTTGTTCACTTGATTTTTAGTAATAAATCTTTTTTTTACTAAACTTAAAATTTAGTCCTGAGACTGTAGTTTGGAGACCGGGGAGGGAACGTCCTTTATACTTTTATTTAGCGCTCCTAACCCCCCCAACCCCCTAGACGAGCGCGTAACAGGCCCCTCGTCACCCTACTGTATCCATGACGAGGCCAACTGGTGGAAGACTCTGGCATCAGGGCATCACATCAGACTGACCTCTGGGACCCCACTCACCTCTGAAAGGGACTATGAAGTCATTTCAGTCCCGTCGTCTCCTGCTGGAATCATCAACAGTAAGATCATTTATGGACTAATGGCCTGTTATTTCATTATTAGTGTTTATTGGGTTTATATAGTTTATGTTCGGTGTACAAATTGGATTTTATGCTGATGTTGCTGCCAGCTGTGTATGAATATGTGGCCGCCGTGCCGTGCCAGGCTCTGCTATGCTCTTCTATGCTATCTTATGCTGTTTCTGTTTGTCTTGTTGGATCAGAACCAGCTTGATGGTCCAGGTATGAGTAGACCTGCACACTGTCAGCTACCAGGAGTCTGACTCTGGTTATTTTGCTCTCATTGTACGACGGAAATAGAAATGCAGCTAAAAACAAGGTTCAACAAAGCTGAAGAAGAGTGAGGAAAGAAGATAACTATACATGTCAGGTGCCTGTAACATCACCTCTGATGATGATGATGATGAAGGCTGGTAGGATTAAACTATGGTGCTTGGTTCTATTGTGGTTCACATCTGCCTTTCAGAATCTTCTAAGTAGATGTTTGTCTGTCTGTCTGCCGGCTGTACCTGCCTGCCTTTTGTTCTGTTAAAACATCTGCGTTGTCTCAGCCCGTCTCGGCTCTCTGCATCGTGACCGTTACACTCAAAAGCAAATCACATGACACATACCGGCCATTAAAACACGTTAATTAAAAAAGCAAATATGAGTTCAATTAAGTAAAAATGTTTGTGCTAATAACTGTAAAAACTAGTCCAGTATTTTACAGAAATGCTATGATATATGAATATTTATAAACGTTTAAAGAGGTTACTCGTGTTTATTGTCACAAACTGTGCATCTTGTTGTATTTTTATCTAAAGGTGAAAAGTAGCACCGCACCACGCTCTGGCTGTTCTCATTCACCGTTTGTAACTATGAAAAGTAAATGCACTGTAATTTGTATATTTATCCCACAAAATCAATTCATATGTGATCCACGTAATTGTGAACGCGGAAATATAAAGAGTGGCGAACGCTGCGTAGGGAGGAAAAACACAGCACTTTGGCCCAAGAGACTGCTGTTTGAGTCCCGTGTGAAATCACAAGTCAGTGTTGATTTGTCATGTAACTCTTACACTCTTTCCTAAACCTAACGAAGAAGTTTTCTGTGAAGACATCAAGTTTATTTTGAAAAGACTGGAGTGGAAATGGACACGTGCTGTTGGATATTTGTAGGAAAAATTAGGAATAATTTTTTGTAAGATATCATACGAACCGTTGTACGAGGATACGGACGTACCGTTCTCTCACATGTTTGATGTGGAAGTGTGCGGCTGTGCAAACAAACATTATACAAAAGTAGTGAAGCGTTTGGAAGTGATGCAGCCGCTCTCTTTGTATTCATATAATTGTATTGTCAGTATTTTTAAAGGAATCGAAACCGAATGAGCAGCTTGTGAGTATCAATACCAGAGTATCGATCAACTCCAGACGTCAACACTTGGTGGTAACGCTATCTCGCTCAGCCGGAGGCCGTCTACATGAGGAACAGGTGTCGGGGCAGGAATCCGCCCAGCTCCGGGGGCGGAGAGCGGAGGGCAGGATCAACGTCTCCTGCCTCCAGGCAAAAGGTCAAACTCTGTAGCTCTTAAAGGGGTCAATTCCAACACATTTGCAGTTGTGGCGAGATTTTATCATGTTGTGGGGGGGTGTTACTTGGAAGAATCTCTGGACACTTAATCTCAGAACAACGTGGTCAGCCTCCCAGCAAAACAAACAGCACATTTTCAACAGTATTGAACCAACAACCAGCTACAGGGAGCATGCACGTCGGATTTATGGGAAATAAGAGACTCTTTTCTAGAGGGGCGTGCTTTATAATGTAAATATATATATATATATATATATTGTATTGTCACACAGACACACATGCACGTTGATTAAAGAGGCTCTCCTTTGGGAGGTTCTCATGTGTTTGATGTCGATGAGAGGTTCAGGTCAGTGAGGACAAATTGAAGCTCTGCTCTCTTAAAGCTCAGCACGCCGTCTAAATAACAGCTCAAGTCATCCTCATTTAAGTCTGCCGTCCTTTTTGATGTTTAAAACAAACAGTCACACGTCACGAACACGCAGAAGTGAGTTATATAACTGAACAGTCAAAGGAAAAGGGATTCAAGAAGAGAACAAACTAAAATCAACAGCTGTGATGTTTGAGTTTCTCTACGTAGAATGTGGACTCGTGCAAATAGCTTTTTCAGCAGCATACCTGAGTATCCTGAATAATATTCACTTTACCTTTAACTACTAATCTGGTTTCAGGGTTCATATGCTGTCACATGCCTCACACTGACTCACTGTAAGGAACCCTTTTCCTCTCCGTGTTCTACGGCGTTCTTGGTGCGGGGAATACACAACACACAGAACTCGACTAAAGCTAAGTTCACACTACAAGACTTTCAAAGTGGTCAGATCTCTGTGCTGTTCACATTATCCCGGGATCAGACTACAGGATATCTTTGTCTTTGACGATGGTCACCATGTCAGATCTAACGATCACAGCGCCATAAACTCTTGCAGTGTCTTGGTCGGGTGACTGGAAAGACTACACGTATGACCGGGACCAATCGTGGCACGTCGTATTCCACCATCATGCGTGAGTTCAGACGTCATCGGGGAGGCGGTTGAGGCAACTGTCGATCGTGGCGATAGAAGCGCTGTGTGTGATGCTGGCGGTCTGGTGTTGCCAAAAGAAAAGAAAGAACAAAGGGTTGTGGATGCTCCTGGGCGGCACAGAGAGGACGGTACAGGCTTCCATACTTCAGTCAGTTTGGTTGTCCACCTGACAACAGCAAACATCCCTCATCCTTTTCTCCATGTTTATTTATTACCAAGTGACCTGACTGCGACTGCGCTGGAGAGAGCACCTGATTGGTCAACGCAAAGGAACACGTCGTTGGAGATGTGTGATTAGGTGTGTCGAGACGAAACATTCTGACAGGCTAGACTTTTCCTCGGGGTGTTGTGGGGCGTCCCAGACGTGGCGTTGGTTGACTTGTACTATGACGCACTACACAAGATAAGAGGATCGATTTTTGCGCACGACACTCATTTATCGTTCCCGATCCGCTACAACGTCCGTGTCAGGCTATAATCGGGCTGATATCGTGGAGTCTGAACCGGGCATAACACAACTTGATGTCTTGTAATCGTGAGTCTTGAAGTCGTTGTTGGTTTTCTCGGTCTGCCTTGTTCTGTCTCTGTCTTGTGTTCTCATTGGCTGCAGCTCGTGGCCGGAGTCCCCGACAGGTCCAGATATTTAGCATGCTGGAGATCTGGAATGTGTCTGCGAGGCATCGGCGAGCCTCTCGGCGAGTGTCTTTGAGCAGTTCACACACGATGCTCGAGAGATGATGTATGAGCGGTGAGCCAATGCCAATTTGCATCTGATCTGATCTGGGGCTTTTTGTCGGGGAGTTCCAAAAGCTGTCGGGAAGAGAAAAATCTGGGTCAAAGGTGTGTAGAGTGAACGAGGCATTAACCGTTTCAGATGTAGCTGAGGACTCTTTATTTTTCACTATTCACCTGAAGCCCTCTGAAGCTGATGGAGATGGGAAACTGATAACCTCCTTGAGTCTGTCCTCCTCTGTGAGACGTTCTCTGCTGCGGCGTCCACACATAAAGAACCACTGTTCATCAGAGACGAGAGGAAAGCTGTCAAGATCCCCCCCACCCCCTCCACTGTGTACCCTCAGCCAACTCTGCAACCTGATCAGTGAACTCCACATTCACCCCCCATCACAGCTTCTGCTCTCCCATCATCCACTCTGAAAGTAATGGGACGTCGGTTGTCGGCAGCTTATGAACGATTATGTTCTTTTGGACATTAGTGACATAAAACAACGAGTCCTCAAACTTAATCAACCAAATGAAGATCCAGTCTGTTACTGAATGCTCCGTTTATCTGGGAGGTGAGAGACGTTGCTATATTAACGTCCATAATCTTTTCAGTCAAGATTAATCTTTAATTTAGGCTGACATGAAAGAACAATTAAAACGTGTCCAATTGAAACAAATTCCTGAAGACCTCTCTCCATGTTTCTCTCATAGACGGCCAGATGACCAAGGTGACCTCTACTTCTTCTTCTACTCCGTTTAGTGGCGGATTAGAGCCACGCAGCGCCCATCATGTGACCAAACTACGCTGTAGCCCAGTTTGTTTGCTCCAAACCAGTTGATGGAAACGCACTGAATTCATATCTCTTTTTTGTGACTTTTCAACATCGCTTAAAATTCACTTGACAGTTGAAAGGAAACACGACTAGTGAGAGCTCCCTCAAACAGCAGAGTCTTATACACCAAATCTAACTGGACAATGTTCATCTCCAAACTCAGAGCGAAGTGACTTCAGTTCAGGCAGCACCGCCGTTAGCTTCCTCGTCTTGCTGCTCTGTCGATGGAGTGTTGATTGACGTTTTTTGGGAGTTTTCGGATGATTGATTGTAGTAATTTTTGACATAGTCTCATTTCAGTTGGTATTAGTAACTCGGCTGGTGTTATTTATTTATTCTTATTTAACTAAGTTGTTTAGTGTGAAGTTAGTACAGAGCTTCCACGTTAAGCTGCCATCTTGGTTCGTGGCTCCATAGCGCCCCCAACTATTCCCTCATTAATCTCAAATCAATATTTAATGCGAATAAATCCAGATATATTAACTGTTAATACAACAATGCTCTGACTGATTCAAGCGGTGCTTTTGTACAGCCAGAGAGAAGTCAAGTCTCAGATATCTGAAGTTGATTTTTGATCAGCTCTGTGCTGCATCTGTTTCTGGATTTAATGATCACCAGAGAGAAAATCTGCTGTGATGTGCTGCCTTTAACACCGACTGCTTTCACAGACACGTCATCAGAGCCACTTTCAGTTTCATCACTGTCTTCATAAAAGTCTAGTCACACTGTACTCCATCAGATACAGATAAAATATCTCACGCACTCTGGAAACAGTCACAATTTCTGTTGTTTGAGGCATCGGTGGCAACTGATCACAGATCATCCAAGATATCCTGCACAGTCTTTGGTCCTCAAACATTCAGTGTGATCATCTCAGCTTTTGTTCTTTTCCACAACATTTGAGTGATGAAACAAAGCACCGTTGAAACAAGACAGTCGTTGCTGTTGTAGCTGAGTCGGTGTTTAACCGTATGGTGCACATACGAGGCTTTACTTGCCACGATTTTGTAATTTTCCGCAGTAGATGACACGAAGAGTGCACCGATATACCTCACACCTTTAGCTAGTGTGGCCTTCTTATGTATTTCTGCTGAGTTGGGTCATTCTTACCTCCAGGGCCAATTGAGAATTCCTGACAGTATAAAGTAGAAAAGGCTTTCGTTGAGTCACCGCTGACGGGCTTAACACACAACGTTTTTGCTTCGCTTTTCTTTTTTTGCAGGTTTATCCATATTTGCACATGCTAAACCAACCGAACATCACCAGACGTGACCAAGACTTTTTTTGGGAGGCAGGAATTGTGGATTTACTCTATACACAACTGATGCGTGTAAGGGGGGATGATTCTCGCTTTGGGTGCGAAAGGTCCCGGATTCAAATCCCGGACGAGCCCCCAATTGTTACGTTCCCCCGTTTAGGGTCCAGGGGATGGACGGTACATTTTTACCTAGAAAGAGAGAGACTGGCAACAGATGTGTGTAAAATAATAATGACACATTATCTAAGACACTGCTGTTTGGCCCACCGCCAAATGTGGACGTATTTTTCCAAATTTGAGAAAAGTAAAGAGCATGCTGTATGAACCCATCAGGACAGCAACGATGAATGTTTTAGGACCAAAGACTGTGCGGTGAGCCCGTGTGTTTCTCAGTTGCCACCAATGCCTCAAACAACAGAAATAGAAAAATTGTTTCCAGAGTGCGTGAGCTATTTCTCTGTGTGTGATGGAATGCAGTGGACTTTACTTTTATGAAGACAGTGATAAAACTGCAAATGGCATACATCAGGCTCTGGGGAAGTGTCTGGAAAAGCATGAATTGGATATCGGACACATCACAGCAGATCTTCTCTCTGAGACACAAATGAACAGATGCAGCACAGAGCGGATCAAACATGAACTTCAAATATCGGAGACTTGTCATGTCAGGCCTTCTCTCTGGCTGGGAAAAAAGGACAAAGAGCTGCTTGAATCAATCAGAGCAGCAACAAATATCCATATAAAAAGTAGACTGAGTAATGGGGGGGCATCAGAACTCATTTGCATTTGAAATTTTTTTGTTTTTTGCTGTAAAGGTTCCAAAATGAGATTTCCTTGATCTCTTCCTCCTGTTGCTGACGTGACTGTCAACCGGGGCAAAGACACGCAACTCTGGTGCTTTTTTTATAACAGCCGCTGCCGAAAACGTTAATTATATTTCTAATATTTTAAAGTTCAACACGGGCCGTTTCGGTAGATTATGACAACAGAATAGAAATAATTTAGTTTTACTTTCGTACAACACTTTGTAGGCGGACGTTTTACTGGCGTCCGGTAGTCGCTTTCAGTCCAAAATGGCAGAAGCGTAGCTCTGCTGCCGGGCGCTGATGTTGCAATGGAACGAACTATTGACTTTCACTTCTTAGTGATATACGTTCTTTGAGCGGGGCGGACTGTCTGACGGCCAAATTATTCCGAACAGAAGCACTTGGTCTGGTTGGTTTATCCTGATATTCTGACCCTAAACCCAACTAATCTCACTCTTCATGCCTAAACCTAACCAACCCAACCAACGAAGGCATTAAGTACCAGCTTTCAGTACGTTATAGTTTTCAATATTGCAATAATTGCAAATACATTCGGTCTGTACTGAAAAATAAGTGAGGTTCAATTCCCAGTCGAGCTTCTTGAGGAGCATCTGTGTTTATAGTTTTTCTTCCCTCTTTCATTATATTCTTCTTACCGAGACTTATTACAAGTTGAAAAGATAATGAAAAAGCTCAAGAAAGCTCAACTGGATTAAATGTGATCCAGGACCGACTCTCTCATGTTCCCAGGTGTCTGGACATGATGTTTCCTCAGCGAACGAGTCAGGAACAACCACAAACAATACAGACTTCTTCTCTTCTTTTTATTCACATAATGATTTCATTTTCATCGTCGTTACTCCAACATTTCTATTGTGTCATTATAACCACTTGTGGGCAAAGTGGGCGCTCGAGAGTTTATATGGAACATTCTTGAATCGGTTTCGTTACCTGGCAACAGTCCCAGAATGATGAACTGCGTCTGAACAGAACCAGCAAACCCGACTAAACCTTGATGTTGAACGATTCTGCAAATTCATGGTTTAATATGCAATAATTGGTATGACTACGAGTGATAATGATTTAGTTAGGCCACTGAAAGATTGTGGGTAAAAAACCCAAACATTTAGTGTTGGATCCTGACTGCTCTACTACACGCTCACGTACAGTACCCGGCCTGGTGGCCAGGGTTAGGGGAGTACAACACCTGGTTAAGGTTAGGGACATGTTGTGGTTGCAGTTAAAAAAATCGATGGTAATCAATTCAGTGTTCATGAGAGCAGTATCTTGTGTGCAGACTCCATCTTTCCATCTTTTACATGTTTTTCTGTACCTAGTATTTATCGTCTGGAGATGTTGTAGATGCTTTACAAAAGCATCTTAGATACAATGTCATTAAACTGAAACCATGCGCTGCAGAATCAACGGATACATCAGACCAACAATACGTCATCTAGAGTAGGCTCTCATGACCCCGCCCCCTTTAGGGGGAGACCAATCCCGTGTCCCTCATAGACGGTCCTCAAACTTCTACTTTAATAACAGTAATAACGCTATGCTGAACAGTTGCTGAGTAGTTGGTTGCACCAACAATAAATCACAAAACGCCAATTTGTTCCCCTGCCATGTCCTAAAAAAGATCTAATAGAGGAGCTCATGTCTCCAGGCTATAGACCAGACCAGCATGGCGTTATGTCTCCAAGCTATAGACCAGACCAGCATGGCTTCATGTCTCCAAGCTATAGACCAGACCAGCATGGCTTAATGTCTCCAGGCTATAGACCAGACCAGCATGGCGTTATGTCTCCAAGCTATAGACCAGACCAGCATGGCTTCATGTCTCCAGGCTATAGACCAGACCAGCATGGCTTCATGTCTCCAGGCTATAGACCAGACCAGCATGGCTTTATGTCTCCAGGCTATAGACCAGACCAGCATGGCTTTATGTCTCCAAGCTATAGACCAGACCAGCATGGCGTTATGTCTCCAAGCTATAGACCAGACCAGCATGGCTTCATGTCTCCAGGCTATAGACCAGACCAGCATGGCTTCATGTCTCCAGGCTATAGACCAGACCAGCATGGCTTTATGTCTCCAGGCTATAGACCAGACCAGCATGGCTTTATGTCTCCAAGCTATAGACCAGACCAGCATGGCTTCATGTCTCCAGGCTATAGACCAGACCAGCATGGCTTTATGGTTCCAAGCTATAGACCAGACCAGCATGGCTTAATGTCTCCAGGCTATAGACCAGACCAGCATGGCTTCATGTCTCCAGGCTATAGACCAGACCAGCATGGCTTCATGTCTCCAGGCTATAGACTAGACCAGCATGGCTTTATGGTTCCAAGCTATAGACCAGACCAGCATGGCTTAATGTCTCCAGGCTATAGACCAGACCAGCATGGCTTCATGTCTCCAGGCTATAGACCAGACCAGCATGGCTTTATGGTTCCAAGCTATAGACCAGACCAGCATGGCTTTATGTCTCCAAGCTATAGACCAGACCAGCATGGCTTCATGTCTCCAGGCTATAGACCAGACCAGCATGGCTTCATGTCTCCAGGCTATAGACCAGACCAGCATGGCTTCATGTCTCCAGGCTATAGACCAGACCAGCATGGCTTTATGGTTCCAAGCTATAGACCAGACCAGCATGGCTTCATGTCTCCAGGCTATAGACCAGACCAGCATGGCTTCATGTCTCCAGGCTATAGACCAGACCAGCATGGCTTAATGTCTCCAGGCTATAGACCAGACCAGCATGGCTTCATGTCTCCAGGCTATAGACCAGACCAGCATGGCTTCATGTCTCCAGGCTATAGACCAGACCAGCATGGCTTCATGTCTCCAAGCTATAGACCAGACCAGCATGGCTTCATGTCTCCAGGCTATAGACCAGACCAGCATGGCTTCATGTCTCCAAGCTATAGACCAGACCAGCATGGCTTCATGTCTCCAGGCTATAGACCAGACCAGCATGGCGTCCTCTCCGAGGCTGCGCTCCCTTTAAGGGGAAAGAAAGAGAGAAGATGATGAACAGCTGTTGTGTAGCGGGCTAACGAGGCTTTCACACGGAGATCTGAGGCTCATATACGTGAATATTCACTGTGAGGGTGCTAAACGGTGATGGTGACTAGCATGGATAGCTAATGTTAGCAGTCACACATTAACGTTCTAGCAGCATCAGACTAAATCTCAGCCTGTAGATCAACCAGTTGGTTATTAACAGACAACACTCAGTCTAACGGGGTTCAGTCAGATATGTAGAGATGTCTGGATCAGTGATATCCTCCACTGTGTTGGACGGGGGACGACTGAAGGGACATGGCAACGATCAACCGTCATTTATTAAGGTATTGCCAACGCTCAGGTTCAGGCAAGGTCACTAAATAAGTATTAGACGTGTATAAAACAAACGTTTGTAGAACAAGAGATGAATTCATACAAACTTGTCAAAATTACCACCCACACATACGTCAGGTTACATTGAAGTCAATGAGATCTTTGGCTTTCTTTCCCCCCAAAAGGGGCGTGGCCTTGACTTTTTGCGAAGTACCCTAAAATGTATGTGCCGGTCTGATGTGTATGAATATAGTTCGACCCGGGGTAACTTGGATCACCAAATATAGTGGCATAAATCTGACTTATTGGCTTGAGCTAATGCTATGATCTACAATAAGCCCTTTGTACACGTGGCCTCTCTACATGCACACTATACTGTAGTAACTTTGCAGGGAGGCATCGACATATAAAAGCATGCACGTAGCGTCGTTTCACAACAGCTGCAGGTCATTAGTGTCATCCTGCACGACTGCATATTGCAATTAGTGAAATGCAGGATAACATCATGGATGAAGTGTGCCTGACAGCACCGTGCAATGCAATAAGCATGCTGACACACATGCTGACACACGCTGGCTTCAATCAGGACAAATATAGGCTCCAGCTAGTATGCTCATTCAGTGTCTCCTTATATGAACTCAGTATGGATGTAAAGGGAGCCTCTGATCAAACTAACCACACATGGCTGATCATGAGTCCGGCCTCAACTTCTTCACTGTTCTTGCAGGAGGCATGTTAAACAGGTCATTTCATTTTAAATATGCTTAAAGTGTAACTTCACCTGCAAGTCTGAGCCCAACTCCTCCTCCCCCCCCCCCCCCCCGCTGCGTCATTTAGAAAAAATGCTAAAAAAGTGGCATGAGAGGCGGGGGGGAGGGGGAGTGCATGTATGCATGTATGTATGAGTTGCTCAGTGGGCGTCAACGTCCTATTTTTAGATAGATTTCATGACATAGACGTGGACTCTATGTCAGCATTGGCCTCACAAGGTTCAGAGCTGATGGGAAACAGTAGACGGCGCGTTGAGACATTTTCAACTCATGAAATACAGATTTTCTTTTTTTATATATATATTTTGGACAGAAATGTTAATATTAACATCAGCATTGATGCGTTCCATCACAGTACAGTCATATCATTCAGTTTACAGCAACAACAAAAAAACATATTTAAAGCTGCAGTCGGTAACTTTGAGCAAATACGATAAAAAAGTAATTTTTTTATAAATCTGTCACTGTATCCTACGACCTACGAGTATTAGGGCCACATGGAGGGAAAAGAAATCGGAGATTTTGGGAATGAAGTCATAATATTACAAGAATAAAGTCGTTATTTAATGAGAATAAAGTCATACTATTTCAAGAAAGATAACTCGTAATGTTACGAGAATAAAGTCATAACTTTAGGAAATAAAAAAAGTAATTATCTTTTCCTCTAAAGAGTCAGTTTCCTCCTTCAGGTCCGTGTGATTCTTTCTTCAGAATAAACTCAGTTTCTTTAATAACAATCTCTTCCAGGTCCTGATGCTGATGATAATGTGCTGCTGATGAGCCAAAAGATGAGCTATTTGGTTATTAATGAAACCTAAACTAAAGTAGAACTTCACAAGATGCTCCACGTTCCTCATTTTCACTCTATTTAATCTCTAAAATAACACGTAAGATTACTACTTTATAATATTATCACTTTGTTCTCATAATACTACGACTTAATTCTCTTAAACTTATGTCTTTATTCTCATAGTATTACAACCTTTTTATCGTAATATTACGACTTTATTCTCAAAATCTCAGATTAATGTCTTTCCCTCAATGTGGCCCTGATACTCCGTCGTAATATCCCGACAGTAGTGCATGAGACATGTAATCTGTGAAAAAACCATGTGCTTCCTTTTAGTGCTTCTAATGGCATCTGTAAGATTTCACCGTGCATGAACTAAAGCAACCAATCAGAGCCGAGCAGTCTCTACAGCAGCTGCTTGCAAAGCTCGCAAACTCCGATCAAACGGTGAAACTAGGCAGCGCTGATCAGGGTTTTCTAACTTCGATACCATTTTCAATACCACGGGGAAAAACGGACACATTGAGGGCATATATTTTAGATTTTTATTGGGGCTGTCGAAGTTAACGCTTTAACGTCACTAACTTCATTAACGCTTTAACGCAACTTGTGATTTTCAGGTTGTATCGGGCTCAGTTTTAAAGCTAAAGTGAAGATACTGGTATCATATAAAACTAGAGAACCTGATGAATCCATCGGTACTAACCATGTCATACTAGCTTGTTATGAAGGAGATTAAATAACGCTCAGAAACTTGCGCCAAATTTTTGGCGAGGACAAACTGTCATGGACTTTTTCAAAGGCGTCCCTGCAGCTGTTGTTGCCTGTTGGGCTGCAGTTTGCCATGTTATGATATGAGCATATTGTTTTATGCTAAATGCAGTACCTGTGAGGGTTTCTGGATCAATATCTGACATTGTTTTGTGTTGTTGATTGATTTACAATAATAAATATATACATACATTTGCATAAAGCAGCATATTTGTCCACTCCCATGTTGATAAGAGGATTAAATATTAATTATATATTAATTAATATAAATAATTCATTTAGAACAGATACAAAATGTGTGATTAATTTTTGATTAATCGCACATTGAATACGCTAATCGATTGACATCCCTATAAATAACATATCTAAGAATCAGACCGGGCATTAAGTACCAGCTTTCAGTACTTTATAGCTTTCAATATAACGAAATACATTCAGTCTGTACTGAAAAATGATTGAGGATCAATTCCCAGTCGAGCTTCCTGAGGAGCATCTGTGTTTATCTGTGATAATACCGTTAGGAGCTCCGGAGGAACCTGCTCTTTTCACACATTATCTGTCTCACGCACTACTGTCAGGATATCGTGACTTATTTTATCAAAATAACTTATTCTTGTTTAATCACATTTGCTCAAAGTTACCGACTGCAGCTTTAAGTGTGCAGTGCCTCTTTAAATAAAACCAGATGTGCATCAGAATCTTTCAGACATTAAGCAAGGAATCAATGTGCTCCTTTTGTCAGACTGAAACTGAATAATGGGGGAGATGCCCGACTAACAACAAACCACTAGTCCTCGCTGTCGTTCTCAACATCTTTAGTGTGCAGACGGTCGGGTTATCTGGGGAATTCGTTGCATTACAAGAATAAACAGATGATAAATAATGTGTCCTATGAATTTGCTGTATGGATTTTTTTTTGAGGACTGTTGATTAGCATGATCACATATATATATAACTCTATATACAACATCTTATTATACACCTATAGGTATTGTACGAAAATATAATTTAGAGCCTAAATATACTGAAACACATTTCATATACACAAGACTTGGATACAGCTTAATACAAGTTCCTTTACCTCCTCACCTCCTCCAACGTGAAGTCATTCACTGAAATGCTGAAACTATTTCCATTCATGAGGGAACAACCTAATACAAAAATAATAATATATATATGTTGGATGTTTCAGTGACTGTGACAAATTGTGAATTTTAAAGTAAAGTAACAGTGAGTTAGTGGCTGTGACCACGTGCTGACGGAGACAGGCAGATTAAATGATGTGGAGAAAACACGGCTGTGTGACAAGTTTCATGTGGTAATGTTTTAACAGCATGCGTCGAGGCGGTGGAGTCGGATGGCAGCAGCTCTTGAAGTGGCCTCCGCATCACGCGGCACGGACATGTGTGAGCTCTACCAAAGTCTTTCGTGGTCGACACAAGTGGGTCACGTAGAACCCGTCCTCGGTGGGGAGACCGGAGAATGAAAAACATCGTCCACACCTGCCGGACAGATGCAGGCGGAGATATATACCCCTCCGCTTTTCAGTTTGTGTGCAAGCAGCTTGGCGGTTTATTCACCCCATCGGTCTGATGACGGGGGGTGTAAAGACGGCGAATGTCCACCTTTCAGGTTATCAGCATGTTCATTTCATAACAGGCCCACTGCGCAGAGATGCTGTCCTCTTGTCTATTTTAGGCGCTGCTGCTGGCGGTGGCCTCCTCTGCCTGCTGGAAAAAAACACACACAGACACTTTAGGCACATCTGATCAGGTGCTGCTAATTTAGTCCCAGTTCAAAGACCAACATGAACCAAAGGCTTTTCCTCCAACACTTTGTAAGTGTATTTATGCATGTATAGTTAGCCACTTTAAATCTTTATCCACTTTTAAAACTAATGGCTAAGGTTAGTTTTACTCATCAAAATTAAAGGATAGGTTCAGATTTCGTCCGTCTTTGTGAGACACTGAATGAGTCGCTGGCTGAGGAGTTGGGCTAGTTAGGGGCCGCTAACTATCAGCACTGTATATAGATAGACTTAAACATCGTATCCTTTAACTGGTAATGGAGGATAAGCATTGTTCCCATGGTTACCAGCAGGTAAATATATATATATATATATATGATTTAGACACCTGCAGAGAGTGTGTTTTCAGTGGCTCTGGTATTAAAAGTGTTGAGGACATGTATCTCCTTAAAGAGAACATTGCATGTGTTTTCCCCCCCGCCCGTGTGGTCCAGTTACCTGTCAATGCAGAATCTGCTGCAGTGAGAGTCGGTCTGCTGTGTGCACACACAGCGCTGGGCCACCTCCACCGCCAGCGCCACCGCCCCCCTCCTCCTCGCCGGCTCAGTCCCAGCGGAGCGCCTCACACGCAGGGAACCCTGGTAACTGGACATACCATATGGTACAGTGTGCCTAAAAAAAGACACACACATATATACAGTGAGCTGAGTGACCAGACACAGATAGGAATAGGAACCTGTACATTAGACCGGCAGCATACTCTCCAGCCCCTCATTGAGGGAGAATAAACTCAGTTTCTTTAATATCAATCTCTTCCAGGTCCTGATGCTGATGATAACGTGCTGCTGATGAGCCAAAAGATGAAGTATTGATTATTAGTGAAACCTAAACTACAGTAGAACTTCACAAGATGCTCCTCGTTCCTCATTTTCACACTATTTCCCCTCTAAAATAACACGTACAATTACTACTTTATAATATTATCACTGTAAGATCTGTAAGTTTTCACCGTGCATGAACTAAAGCAACCAATCAGAGCCGAGCAGTCTCTACAGAAGCTGCTCGCAAAGCTCGCAAACTCCGATCAAATGGTGAAACTAGGCAGCGCTGATCAAACCTGAATCAATATTCTGTTACGTTAATGTCTGTTTCTCTCCTCAGATGTTCTCACAATCATCTTGTAGTGCACGGTTTAGCTGCTCGGTTTAGCTGCTTGGTTTAGCTGCTCAGTTTAGCTGCACGGTTTAGCTGCTCGGTTTAGCTGCACGGTTTAGCTGCTCGGTTTAGCTGCTTGGTTTAGCTGCTCGGTTTAGCTGCACGGTTTAGCTGCTTGGTTTAGCTGCTCGGTTTAGCTGCTTGGTTTCGGCTCGACAGTTTTCAACATGGCAGCCGGGTCACAAACTGAACAGTACTGGTGTTGACACGATACTGGGATTTCTAGCTTCGATACCATTTTCAATACCACGGGGAAAAACTGACACAACATTGAGGGCATCAAATTTTACTTTTTCATTGGGGCTGTCAAAGTTAACGCGTTAACGCCGCTAAATTCATTAAAGCTTTAACGCAACTTGTGAGTTTTAGGTTGTAAGGGGCTCAGTTTCAAAAGTAGAGTGAAGATACTGACATGAAACTATAAACCTGATGAATCCATCGGTACCAACCATGCCATACTAGCTTGTCGTGAAGGAGGTTAAATAACGCTCCAAAATTGCGGCAAAATTTTGTCGAGGAAAAACTGTCATGTCCATTTTCAAAGGCGTCCCTGCAGCTGTTGTTGCCTGTTGGGCTGCAGTTTTTTGTCTTGTGTCACATTCAGCTTTTAGAGGCTGTTGTTGGCGGGTTAAACTGGACTGCATTATACTGAGAGGTGTTTCTAATAGTTTGTCCTCCACTATTTGGATACAAGATGGGGACAGAATATCGGAAACAGCTTTCAGAATAATACAGTCCAGAAGACTGCAACCTCTAATGAACCTCACAATGATGATTTATTAAACTGTTGTTGGACTGTAGAGACTGTAAAGGTACTAAACTACCTACTAAACTGGCAGGTTAGAGTATTTAAATTCTTTATATTAGTAGATTTAAAGTGGAAATATCATGAAAAACTCACTTTTTCAGTGCTCAAACATTTGGAGTGATTACCAACCCACAAACACAGTCGATCACAAAACATGATTCCCCTTCCTATGTCACATGCAGGCTCATTAGAATATACCGCCCCCCCCCATCTGACTATCTCCACCCGCGGGTTGAGAACTGTCTTTGCAGAGGTGCAGCCATAGAAACAGAACAGGAGCAGAACGGACATTGAACTGTTCTCCGTGGTCATTATAGAACAAAAGAAAATAGAGATTGTTGTTAGTTGTTGTCAGTATGATGCTCCGCCGTTAAGCCGGCAGCGGAGGTAGTCACAGAGTCTGCTTAGGACAATTAATACTTTCTTTCTTACTTACCTAAAAGGGACAGCTGGCATGGCTGGACTACACACACACACACACACGCTGACGCTGTTGTTTTACACATCACGCCCATCGTCACACCGGTATGAGTGAGTCCGCGACTTGCCAACTTGCAAGTCGGTCTATATACAAAAGTAAGTCCGCGACCACGGTTGAAAAGGCAACAGTACACATCCTGCTACATTGATTTGAATGGGATTGTCCGTTCTATTCCTGTTCTATTTCTATGGGTGCACCATATTTTTCTTTCAAGCCAATCAGAACAGACTGGACTTTATCGGGAGGGGGGGCTTAAAGAGACAGGCGCTAAAACGGAGCATTAAAGGAATATCAGACAGACAGTATAAGAAAACTTAAAGCATTAAACATGTTCTAGTAGAAACCACAAAATACAAGTATGAACCTGGAGATGAGCTGCTACTGTATGTCCCCTTTAAATAAACTATTTGAACTCATAATTCATGTCATCTGATGCCAGTAAAGTTTGAATGTCTCTCTATCAGTCCCACTGTGACTGTGTGTTTGTATGTGAGCGTTCAGTGAACAGTAAACACGGCTAATGATCTCAGGAGATACTGAGGTCACGTCCACCATCACAACTACAGTAAAGTCTGGTGACATAACATACAGCACATAAATATACCTTCACTGCATATCGAGAGCCAACATTAGTATCACTTGATGCACCTTCCCTCACATTTCTGCAACATGCATGCTGTGAGGGATGTGAAAATACCAAAACAAAGGTCATTTCAAGGTCAGGAAACACACAGAAACAACGCTGATGACCAGCTTTTAGGCATAAAGAGAGTAACTGTCAACGGTAAAAAGTTGGTTTAAACTCTCATACTGTATGTAAAGGGTTCCTACAGCTCTGCAAGAGAATACCACGATAAGAAGTTATTTAACAAACAGCTTAAAGGGACTGTTTGTAACTTGTTCAGGTATAACTCATTGCTGGTCGGTGTCTCATGGTCTCTCGTGTGTCTCATGGTCTCTCGTGTGTCTCATGGTCTCTCGTGTGTCTCATGGTCTCTCGTGTGTCTCCTGGTCTCTCGTGTGTCTCATGGTCTCTCGTGTGTCTCATGGTCTCTCGTGTGTCTCATGGTCTCTCGTGTGTCTCATGGTCTCTCGTGTGTCTCCTGGTCTCTCGTGTGTCTCGTGGTCTCTCGTGTGTCTCGTGGTCTCTCGTGTGTCTCGTGGTCTCTCGTGTGTCTCATGGTCTCTCGTGTGTCTCATGGTCTCTCGTGTGTCTCATGGTCTCTCGTGTGTCTCCGCTGTTCAGACTCAGACTCCAACACAAACTCCAGTGAAGCACCAAACCCTCTTGGTTGTATCTAGTGAAGCTGTTAAACAGTGTTGGCCGCGGTCGGAGGACGCGGAGGAGACCGTAGCTTTGGTCTCCAGGACCGGAGTCTCTGCTCCTCTGCTCCTCTGCCTGCCTTCACTCACACACCGCGCTCCTTCTCTCTCTCTCTCTCCACCTCTCACGTGCATGCTGCTCACTCCACACTGCAGAAGAGTTAGTTTAGCTCTGAGAATATCTAGTGAATGTTCAGTGGACGTTTGTGCAGAAATAACTGCTGCAGCTCCTCCAGACCAACAGAGGTTTCCCGTGTCTTGTGAAGTGACGGGGCTCCGCAGAGAGAAACGTTATCGTCTCCGACCAAAACTCCGGCGTCTCCCCCGTTCCCTCCGGCCGCGGTCGGGAGGCTGAGGCGGGAAAAGCCAACACTAGGATCAGCACTGATTCATGGAGAGACCTTGGTCTGGTCAGCTAATATTACTGCCAAGCAGCTGAAATATAGAGTGATATTGTGCTTTTAGCTGACGTGTGTCTCCTCACTGTGTTGAGTGATGCTCCTTCATGTCTATGTAGAGCGAGCACAAGCGCCAGCAACAGGACGCTGACTTTAGTTGACTTAACGGACACAGGTGAAGCTGTTAACAAGACATTTAGGATTCTTACAAACAGTCCCTTTAAAGGATAATTCCAGTTTCAGGTTTTATTTGCTTTGATCTGTTATGATGAGACGATCTGTACAATCTGCCTCATCGCTACACAAGTCAGACGATCAGAAACAAGCCAACAGTTCAGACAGATTATCTGAACCTTTTTCTTCAGAGATGAAATCGAATGTCAGTGCACCAAAAAGGCTGATAATAACTGAACTGTGAGCATGCACAACTAAAGCAGGTAGTAGTCCAAGCTGTAAACTGTGATGAAAGCAGTGAACAGTCTGGTAATAGTGCGAACATTCACTTTCTTTTTCTCTTCCACATAAGTTTGAGTAACTTGACGACGTGTTAACCGCCTACTGGACCAAAACCATGAAAATAACACCCAAGTAATAAACCAGAGCTTTTATTTAATTTCAGCATCTTGTGGGAGTGGTGAGCTGATCACACCGACCCTCAACCCTCATGTCTTATTATCTCGCTCCACATGGCTGTGAATTGCTATGAAGAACAAGCTAGCCCAGTTGGAAACAAATGAGCGAACGTCACATTAATAAAAACCCTGAAGCACCACCTGTAGTGTTGATGGTGCTGGAGGATCTTCAGGCTGACCCTGAACCTCATCTCCTGACCTTTGACTAACAGACTCAGCAGAGCAGCCGCTGACCTTTTCTTCTTTCAAATCGTTGCTCCTCTGATCCCCGATTTCCTGAGGAGACCGTCTGCTCCCAGAGGACGCACCTCAGATCCACCACCTATTAATCAGCTTCAGGTCAAGATGAGCCCAGATGGAAGACATCAAGAAGCAGAACTGTAATAACCTTCTACAGACCCACAGCTGTTCAGAGGTGCATCAGCGTATTGAGACTGAATTAAAGGATTTGGAGGCAGGTTTAGAAAGGGTCTGGCTTCGTTCAGCCAGTCTCTATTTAAGCTCCACAGTTGACTCTGATGAACTCCAATTGCACAATAACATTTGATCTCTGACCTTGTTCTTGGCTTATTATATATTTTTTACCAATCAAAATTGTTGTCACTTAACTCCGACACCAATTTAACACATTAAGGACGGTTCACTCATTACAATCAGCATTCCTCAGCCGGCGGCTCTGGAGGAGCTTTCTGAAGTCAGAGAAAATAACCCCCGATGGTGATGATGTCATCAAAGTGTTACAGACACTACTCGTATACAGTGGCGGCTGGTGGATTTTTTTTTGGGTAGGGCCAATCAATTTCAACAAACATCCTAGTACGATTCAATGCAAAAAAAGGTATCAAAAACGCATTACTACTTTGCAGTTACATTTTTATCATTTATTCCAACACTGACATAAAGACATCTTATTCATACAATTCAGTATGTTAATATAACATACGACAGATCATTTATAAAGGAAATGGGCTGTGAGAGAAGAGAAGTGGAGAGAAGCGAGAGACGAGAAGACAAGATCACGCGAGAACTGACATGAGCCCTGACGAGAACAGAGAGAGACACACGTGACCGTGCGCGCGCACACCATGGGCCAAATCAGTTTGGCCCTCCCGGAAGTCTTTTTTACGGCGCTGATTGGATGAATTGTATGTCATTCATGCTTGTAATCATATATCTTTAATCAGTGATTGGCTGTACTGCTTATTAGACCCGCCTTTCTGGGGCCAAATCCATTTGGCCCCAGAAAGTGCACGTGCAGCAGAGCAGCTGAGAGGTGCACTAGCAGAGAGTTCAAGGAGGAAAGCAGATATTTGGCGCAGTTATCCTATTTTACAAATATTACGGGTATATTCCATAGGTCAAAAACACACATATTGACAATTTTTAGAATTTTTAGAATTTTTATAATTAATAATTTTATAATTTTTTTTTTTTTTTTTTTTGGTGGCTCAAGGTGGGTGGGGCCAGGCCCCGTGGCCCTCTATTGGCCGGCCGCCACTGCTCGTATATCTCCAGAAACGACTCATCTTGCACAGACAGAACCGTTTTCAACCTCCGCTTAACAGCAAATGTCTTCAGGTTCACTTTTCAAAAGACAACCATATGTCTAAGCATATGCATCCGTCTCCCTGAGGCGCCCACGTTAAAAAATAAATGCCACCAAAAGGCTCTCTTGGATGCCCCTATGGTAGAGAAAACATGATAAAGTGCCCTCTAGGGTGTCCTTCTAGTAGAGAAAACATGATAAAGTGCCCACTAGGGTGTCCTTCTAGTAGAGAAAACATGATAAAGTGCCCTCTAGGGTGTCCTTCTAGTAGAGAAAACATGATAAAGTGCCCTCTAGGGTGTCCTTCTAGTAGAGAAAACATGATAAAGTGCCCACTAGGGTGTCCTTCTAGTAGAGAAAACATGATAAAGTGCCCTCTAGGGTGTCCTTCTAGTAGAGAAAACATAATAAAGTGCCCACTAGGGTGTCCTTCCACTAAAGAGCATCATGATAAAGTGCCCTCTAGGGTGTCCTTCCACTAAAGAGCATCATGATAAAGTGCCCTCTAGGGTGTCCTTCCACTAAAGAGCATCATGATAAAGTGCCCTCTAGGGTGTCCTTATAGTAGAGAAAACATGATAAAGTGCCATCTAGGGTGTCCTTCCACTAGAGAAAACATGATAAAGTGCCCTCTAGGGTGTACTTCCACTAGAGAAAACATGATAAAGTGCCCTCTAGGGTGTCCTTCCACTAGAGAAAACATGATAAAGTGCCCTCTAGGGTGTCCTTATAGTAGAGAAAACATGATAAAGTGCCCTCTAGGGTGTCCTTCTAGTAGAGAAAATATGATAAAGTGCCCTCTAGGGTGTACTTCTAGTAGAGAAAACATGATAAAGTGCCCTCTAGGGTGTCCTTCTAGTAGAGAAAACATGATAAAGTGCCCTCTAGGGTGTCCTTCTAGTAGAGAAAACATGATAAAGTGCCCTCTAGGGTGTCCTTCCACTAGAGAAAATATGATAAAGTGCCCTCTAGTGTGTACTTCTAGTAGAGAAAACATGATAAAGTGCCCTCTAGGGTGTCCTTCTACTAGAGAAAATATGATAAAGTGCCCTCTAGGGTGTACTTCTAGTAGAGAAAACATGATAAAGTGCCCTCTAGGGTGTCCTTCCACTAAAGAGCATCACGATAAAGTGCCCTCTAGGGTGTCCTTATAGTAGAGAAAACATGATAAAGTGCCCTCTTGGGTGTCCTTCCACTAGAGAAAACATGATAAAGTGCCCTCTAGGGTGTCCTTCCACTAGAGAAAACATGATAAAGTGCCCTCTAGGGTGTACTTCCACTAGAGAAAACATAATAAAGTGCCCTCTAGGGTGTACTTCCACTAGAGAAAATATAATAAAGTGCCCTCTAGGGTGTACTTCCACTAGAGAAAACATAATAAAGTGTCCTCTAGGGTGTCCTTCTAGTAGAGAAAACATGATAAAGTGCCCTCTAGGGTGTCCTTCTAGTAGAGAAAACATAATAAAGTGCCCTCTAGGGTGTCCTTCTAGTAGAGAAAACATAATAAAGTGCCCTCTAGGGTGTCCTTCCACTAAAGAGCATCATGATAAAGTGCCCTCTAGGGTGTCCTTATAGTAGAGAAAACATGATAAAGTGCCTTCTAGGGTGTCCTTCCACTAGAGAAAATATGATAAAGTGCCCTCTAGGGTGTACTTCCACTAGAGAAAATATGATAAAGTGCCCTCTAGGGTGTCCTTCTAGTAGAGAAAACATGATAAAGTGTCCTCTAGGGTGTCCTTCTAGTAGAGAAAACATGATAAAGTGCCCTCTAGGGTGTCCTTCTAGTAGAGAAAACATGATAAAGTGCCCTCTAGGGTGTCCTTCTAGTAGAGAAAACATGATAAAGTGTCCTCTAGGGTGTCCTTCTAGTAGAGAAAACATGATAAAGTGCCCTCTAGGGTGTCCTTCCACTAAAGAGCATCATGATAAAGTGCCCTCTAGGGTGTCCTTCCACTAGAGAAAACATAATAAAGTGCCCTCTAGGGTGTACTTCCACTAGAGAAAATATGATATAGTGTCGTATATGCTAGAAAACTTTCTGTGTGCTGGTGCCATTTTTTATTTTTTATTTTATTCTCCCTGTCCTCTCAGGCAGCCTGAGTCCACCACTGTGTCCAAATTGTCTGACCATCTATATGTCTGGAGTGCAAACCTGAAACCACCTGACTGTGATTTATTTAGGGAAGCTGCAGTCTCACGTTTTCTTTTTCTATAAGAAAACTTCAGAGGTCAAAAGGTCAACGTACTGCAACAGCTGCAGGTACTTTAGAAGCCATCCCTCCCTCCCCCCGTGAGATGCATGAAACCTCCTCAGGTAATTCATTATAGTTTTACTAAATATCACCTTTTCAGGCTTTACAGGCTCTCATGTGAACCACCAATCACTACCCTATGTACGATTTCTTCTAAATTCACCAAAAGTAACCATCAGATAATGCCTCATTTGCATATGTAAACATAACATTTTCACAAAACTTGTAATACAAGAAATAATTGTCTTAATGTCAGTAATTAACTGAGGAAGTTTCATGGTGATATCTATTATTTTATTTTTTTTTACCCTATTCACCTTCAAAATGTATGAAATTATACAATCAATATCTTTAAGACTGTTTTTTCTCAGACTCTGAGCCATAAATCTCCACTTCAGCAGCTCTTACATCCACCAAACTCTCCAGTTTCATTCCTCTCTATATTCTGAAGGTTTCTACAGAGGGGTTTGTTCATATATAATTCATAACCTGATTTATACAACATCTCATTTCCAAAACATGGCAAAAATTGATTTTTTTTTTATGGCTGTTGACAGTATTTTCTGATTCATGGAGCGATAAAAATAGATATACATAATCCCCTCTGTAAAAACCTTTGACTCTAATATGTCAAAAAATTGTAACAACAATTTTTAACGTGTTTTTATCCGATGTTCAGATTCCTGTTCTGTAAATGTATGCAAATTAGCACATATTTAATAAGATAATGCCTCATTTGCATATTTAAACATTTCAGAAAACTTGTAATACCAAAAAAATGTCTTAATGTCAGTAATCAACTGGGGAAGTTTCATGGTCTATTAGTTAAATAGTATACCCCATT
Source organism: Sebastes fasciatus (assembly GCF_043250625.1). NCBI lineage: Eukaryota > Metazoa > Chordata > Actinopteri > Perciformes > Sebastidae > Sebastes > Sebastes fasciatus. The sequence goes on from NC_133795.1 coordinate 1,158,842, forward strand.
CACAGGTGCAGAGCATGTGAAGCCTGCTCTATACTGTCCACCATGCTAACGAGTACATTTTCAACAAAGGGAAGCGCAACAGTGTGCTTAGTCTCAGCAGGCGCTATCGACCCTTTTTGAGCCGTTAGCAACCAAAACACTGAAGTGACAACAGAGACCAGACCTTCTGCCTGCAGCTTGATTCACTCCACATGGTGTAACGCTGGGTACCAAAGGACGATATATTTAGACGGTTGCGTCCTGCTTCATCTGCAGAGCGTTACTGTGGGACGCCACGTCTTTGATCTCATCGAGGTATGTTGCTGCTGGTCTGACACGGGAAGAGTGAATCAGCACTAAAGCCCGCTTCCTGCACCATACACATCTAACTATAAACTCCGTCTGTGGTATGTGGGTACGCGATGACAGGCAGGGTCAAAGGTGGCGCTTGAATATTAATAAACTCTGAATAAAACGACCGACCGGCGCTCTGTGCAGCAGCAGGGGGGGCGGGGCGTCAGGGCTCTGCAGACAGACTGAGTCCGGCATGTCGTCCAGAGCGGGCCGGTACCGGCCGTGGCTCATTGGATGCTGGATGTGCTAACGCTACGACCAAACTCTTCTTCACTTCCCTGGAGACCACGAGGGATGAGCAATCGGCCCGCTTCCAATGGGCACGCGCTCCCAACAGGCGCTCCAAACATGCACACGCTCTTAACGACCATGCCCCCACTGACAACGCTGCAAGCAGCAATACAGGGGGCCACGCCTTGAACGGGCGGGCACGCTAACATTACTGCCAAGCAGCTGAAATATAGAGTGATATTGTGCTTTTAGCTGATGTGTGTCTCCTCACTGTGTTGAGCGATGCTCCTTCATGTCTTTGTAGAGCGAGCACAAGCGCCAGCAACAGGACGCTGACTTTAGTTGACTTAACGACCACAGGTGAAGCTGTTAACAACACATTTCTGATTCTTACATAGAGCCCCTTTAATGTTCAAAAAACTATTTATTTTTCCCATCCTGTCTGTCTGAATATACCTGTCTTCACCCTCTGTCTGAAAGCGTCTGCAAGTGTGTCACTTGGTGACATCACCACATTACGGAAGGAACGGTGGGACTTAGAGCAAAGCGTTTCAGGCAGTTCAGGAGCAGTGTTTCTGTGGGGGGGGTAACTCTCTTTGACCTGGACTTTGTAACTTTGCAGACATTTTACATGCACAAAAAACTGTATAACACACTAAAGGAAAGGAGAAAAAGTATAATAGGTCCCCTTTAAAGCATGTAAACGTTCTAGTAGAAGCCAAAAATAGAACCTGGAAATGAGCATGACATGTTCCCATTAAGTTTGCAACCTGCGGCAAATTAAGTGCAACATTTTGAAGCTTCATGTTTGCAGATGAAAGCTGAGATGAATTACAGGAATGTGAAGAACAATGCAGAATGAGTGATGAAGGAATAAAGTGCTCTCGGCTAATCAAACCCAGCTGAGTGTGTTGGTTATGGTGTAATAGAATGAATAACTATTATCTTTATTAGCTACTCAACATTCAAAAGAGAATAAAAATACCTGACAGCTCAAAAAAAAGAAGAATACTCCTTAAAGTTCTGACGTATCGGTGCCTCCTACAGTCGCCTATAAGAATGTGATGATAGCGTTCCTGCACTTACAATGTTCACATAATAAGAGACTGAAGCTGAACGTCTATGATTACTACAGACTATGATTAGGAGTTGAGACCGTACAGCATACGATGGAGAGATCATGACATAACACTATATAATGTGCAGTAAAGAACATGAGTTAACTACAGCCTGACGAGCAGCACAGACGCTCTGTCGATCGCTGCAGGAGCATCACAGTAACGTGATCCGGCTGCAGCCATGTTGGAGCTAAAATAACTGAGAGGATGACTCTTACTCTGGTGTGTTGATCCAGATGATGTCCAGGTGGCAGTAATAGACACACTCCTTGTCCTTGTAAGTGTAACACGTGCACCTCTTCGAACGCCTCCTGGCCGCCGGCGGGTCACTGCAGGCGGCGCAGGGCTCCGCTTTGCCGCCGAGGTCATCCTCGCCGCCGGGCAGCGGCGTGCTCAGCTTAACCGCTTCCAGCTCCCTCCTCAGGCTCACATCTCTGATGGACGACGAACCTGCTGGATCACAGCAACATGAGGAGCGCTTGAGAACTTCCTCTCATATCTTTGGCCTTAAATGGCAAATGTCTAATTCACTTATTTTGAATGTATAAATTAATATTATATTTTATTTTGAACATGTCAAACCAAATCATTAGTGGTGATCCAACCGCAGTGACTGTGATATCAACACCGACTGAAAGCGCCGATCCGATTGGTCGACTAGTCGATAACAGTTTCAATTATGGATTAATTCAATTTATTTAAATAGAAAAAATACACCAAACCGGTCAGTGAGATGATTTACTCAGAGTCTGTGTTACACATCATTGTACATGAGTTACCCATGAGTCTTTGATCAGCTCTAACACATCACTTTGGTCTCTTGTTACCTTAATTGTCATTATATTTACATCTAAACTCAACGATTAATCAGCTATTTGAAAATTGCAGTAGTAATAATAAAAATAATAATAATAACTTTATTTATAGAGCACCTTTCAAACAAGAGATGTACCCACAAAATTAGACAATAAGAGGACAGTAGATACTAAAAAATAAAAAATAAAAAGAGACTATTAACAATAGTAAAGATGTGAGAATTAGCCAAATGAAATAAATAGGTTTTCAGCTGTCCTTTAAAAATGTTCACAGAGCCTGCATCTCTTATAGTTTTCTATATTTTTGGACCACAGTTAAAATAATAATAATAATAATAATAATAAAGTAATACAGACTTCTACAATTTTACTGTTATGTTGGTTTTATGATGTTTTGTAAAATGCAAATTATGATCTTATAGTGTCTTCTATGTCTATGGGAAACATGATTTATGTATAATAAAATAAATACAATAAAAACTTTACTCACCATTTGCCAAAGATGCTGTCACCACGATGAGAAACAAAACTCCCACATCAACCGATGACACATTAGCCATCACACATGAAACACCACAAAAGAAAAGAAAAAAGGTCCAGAGTGTGTCTCCTGTGTGTCTCCTGTGTTTGTCCTCAGTGCTCCTGGTAACACATCATGGATCAGCTGCTGACAGCCTGCAGAGCTGCTGCTGCTGCTGTCTTGTTTTGCTTCCCTCTCACACTCACTCTGGTTTATTATGAGCTGACAGCTCACAGACAAGACACCTGCAGTTACACACACCAGCTTCCTGCTGCGGGTTTCAAAATAAAAGCTTTCCGGTCCAGTTTAGGACACCTGGGAGGAGCTCTCTCTCTCTCTCTGGTGCTCTGTAGTTGATGAGTACTTGAAGGTGAAAATGCAGCGAGAGAATGTGGAATAATTAGGAACCCACAGCTACTGTCTGCTGCAGGTTAACGGAGGTTTTTCACGTTAAAAACAACTATAGGTTCCCTGTCCTGTCCCGTCCCGTCCCCTCCCGTTGTCCCGTCTCGTCCCGTCCTTTCCTGTCCCGTCCCGTCATGTTCACAATCCACACAGTCACTTAACATCCCGGTCGTATGAAAAGGCGCATGAGTGACACGATAATGTTCAGGAGAGAGCAAAGGCGTGCAAAAAGAATGTGAGAAAGTCCACTTATGGCGGGCGGGAGAGGACACATTCTCACTCCCAACTCATCAACGGACCAGAGACGGCGTGTCTATATATGTTACATGCATAGAGTCTTTTCAAAACAAACTTCTGTTTTCACAGGAAGTGAAAAGGGCGCCTCTGTCTGTCCGTTTCCGATGCCGAGGGGCGCCGACCAAACGGCGGTATTTGACAAGTTGTGAGTGAGAACGGGTTGTTAGAAGCGTCGGCAGGCTGGCTGTTCCTTTAGGTCAACAGAAATGGGGTTGTATTTATGCTTTTAATTGACTAAGTGAAGACAGACTATAGACGGAGGACAGAACATACACTGTTGGCCCTCAGCTGTAATCTAACATGGCTGATGTGACATGTCGCAGGCCAAATTCAAGTAAACATTCAGACACATGAAAGTGTCTCAGAAAACAACTAATATATTCCATATGTCCAACACACTGACTCATGCTCCCTTCATGTGGTTAATGACCCATATGTTTACTGTATGTTAGAATTGACTTAAGATCCAATGAGGCCATAGATCTCAGAGGCACCGGCTGATGGAAGACAAAGAATAATCATTTCTGTGAAGTCATATTCAAAAGGAACTAAAGCCCCTTTTGGACCGCAGGAACTTTCCCCCTGAACTATAGAGACCTTTTGAGGGACTCGACCGCAGGGACCAGGGTCTAGATTAAGCTCTGGGGACATTTCCAAGAACATTTTATCCCCCCCAAAAGGCCCTGGTTGGGGGTTGGGGGGTAGTACTTTCTGAGATTAGAGGAACTTTCATGGGGGAGTTTGCAGGAATGATCGTCGCTGATTGGTCAAACACACACACAGAGCCGCTGCTTCGACTGGACCGCTTCATTAAACATTCATAAAACAAGGAAGTCCAGTAGCCTTTAGATTGAGAACCACTTCAGGACGAGGGGAGAGCATTTCTCTTTGTTTGATATAGGGATGCACCGATACCACTTTTTTCAGACTGAGTACAAGTACTTACATGTGGGTACTCTCCGATACCGAGTACCGATGGGTAACCTGTTTAGTAGACATTCAGTGAAAAGTATAACTGTATGTTTACTGCTCTAGAAACAGTCGATGGAATGTTTAAATGAGTGTGTTTTCTGTTTTATAAACAGGAAGTGGAGGTTTTGTGGTCAGCTTCCATGTAAGGACACTGGCTGGTGGTGGTGGTGGGGGATCCCTGCTGCTTTATGTCCATGTGGCAAACGCTGCTACCAGGATGGTTCCATGAGCTGTAACAAACTGGTTAACCCAGTTCACTGCAGGTGAAGACTTATGGTCAGTGATCAACCTCCAGGTCTGAAGAGTCTTAAACCTTCATCCTGTCTAGCAGCCAGCAGGGGGCGACTCCTCTGGTTCTATAGAAGTCTCTGAGAACATGAGTCTACTTCTCTCTTGATTTATGACCTCAGTAAACATTGTAAACATGAGTTTATGTTTCAAGTCTTCTTCAATACAGCATGATGTTCATTTAGTAAATGATGGTCCCGTTTAGAGTCAGATAGACCATAAAGCAGGGGATGCTTTAGGGCGGGGCTACCTGGTGATTGACAGGTCGCTACCACGGCGTTGTCCGGTCTGGCAGTTGTCCGTGTTTTTGTCTTACAACTTTAACCCTTTCACAGCGTGTTCTCACTTCATCAAAGTTAAAGGGACTGTTTGTAACTTCTTCCAGGTATAAATCATTGCTGGTCGGTGTCTCATGGTCTCTCGTGTGTCTCGTGGTCTCTCGTGTGTCTCGTGGTCTCTCGTGTGTCTCCTGGTCTCTCGTGTGTCTCGTGGTCTCTCGTGTGTCTCGTGGTCTCTCGTGTGTCTCGTGGTCTCTCGTGTGTCTCGTGGTCTCTCGTGTGTCTCGTGGTCTCTCGTGTGTCTCGTGGTCTCTCGTGTGTCTCGTGGTCTCTCGTGTGTCTCGTGGTCTCTCGTGTGTCTCGTGGTCTCTCGTGTGTCTCGTGGTCTCTCGTGTGTCTCGTGGTCTCTCGTGTGTCTCGTGGTCTCTCGTGTGTCTCGTGGTCTCTCGTGTGTCTCCTGGTCTCTCGTGTGTCTCATGGTCTCTCGTGTGTCTCATGGTCTCTCGTGTGTCTCCTGGTCTCTCGTGTGTCTCGTGGTCTCTCGTGTGTCTCGTGGTCTCTCGTGTGTCTCGTGGTCTCTCGTGTGTCTCGTGGTCTCTCGTGTGTCTCGTGGTCTCTCGTGTGTCTCGTGGTCTCTCGTGTGTCTCCTGGTCTCTCGTGTGTCTCATGGTCTCTCGTGTGTCTCCTGGTCTCTCGTGTGTCTCCTGGTCTCTCGTGTGTCTCATGGTCTCTCGTGTGTCTCCTGGTCTCTCGTGTGTCTCCTGGTCTCTCGTGTGTCTCCTGGTCTCTCGTGTGTCTCCTGGTCTCTCGTGTGTCTCGTGGTCTCTCGTGTGTCTCGTGGTCTCTCGTGTGTCTCGTGGTCTCTCGTGTGTCTCGTGGTCTCTCGTGTGTCTCGTGGTCTCTCGTGTGTCTCGTGGTCTCTCGTGTGTCTCGTGGTCTCTCGTGTGTCTCGTGGTCTCTCGTGTGTCTCGTGGTCTCTCGTGTGTCTCCTGGTCTCTCGTGTGTCTCATGGTCTCTCGTGTGTCTCATGGTCTCTCGTGTGTCTCCTGGTCTCTCGTGTGTCTCGTGGTCTCTCGTGTGTCTCCTGGTCTCTCGTGTGTCTCATGGTCTCTCGTGTGTCTCATGGTCTCTCGTGTGTCTCATGGTCTCTCGTGTGTCTCATGGTCTCTCGTGTGTCTCATGGTCTCTCGTGTGTCTTCGCTGTTCAGACTCAGACTCCAACACAAACTCCAGTGAAGCAGCAAAACCTCTTGGTTGTATCTAGTGAAGCTGTTAAACAGTGTTGGCCGCGGTCGGAGGACGCGGGGGAGACCGTAGCTTTGGTCTCCAGGACCGGAGTCTCTGCTCCTCTGCTCCTCTGCTCCTCTGCCTGCCTTCACTCACACACCGTGCTCCTTCTCTCTCTCTCTCTCCACCTCTCACGTGCATGCTGCTCACTCCACACTGCAGAAGAGTTAGTTTAGCTCTGAGAATATCTAGTGAATGTTCAGTGGACGTTTGTGCAGAAATAACTGCTGCAGCTCCTCCAGACCAACAGAGGTTTCCCGTGTCTGGTGAAGTGACGGGGCTCCGCAGAGAGAAACGTTATCGTCTCCGACCAAAACTCCGGCGTCTCCCCCGTTCCCTCCGACCGCGGTCGGGAGGCTGAGGCGGGAAAAGCCAACACTAGGATCAGCATTGATTCATGGAGAGACCTTGGTCTGGTCAGCTAACATTACTGCCAAGCAGCTGAAATATAGAGTGATATTGTGCTTTTAGCTGACGTGTGTCTCCTCACTGTGTTGAGCGATGCTCCTTCATGTCTATGTAGAGCGAGCACAAGCGCCAGCAACAGGACGCTGACTTTAGTTGACTTAACGGACACAGGTGAAGCTGTTAACAACACATTTAGGATTCCTACATAGAGTCCCTTTAAAGGATAATTCCAGTTCATTACAACGTGGGTTTTATTTGTTTTGATCTGTTATGATGGGATGATCTGTACAATCTGTCTCATTTTCTTCAGAGATGAAATCGAATGTAAGTGCCCCAAAAAGGCTGCTCCCAGAGGACGCACCTCAGATTCACCACCTATTAATCAGCTTCAGGTCAAGATGAGCCCAGATGGAAGACATCAAGCAGCAGAACTGTAATAACCTTCTACAGACACACAGCTGTTCAGAGGTGCATCAGCGTATTGAGACTGAATTAAAGGATTTGGAGGCAGGTTTAGAAAGGGTCTGGCTTCGTTCAGCCAGTCTCTATTTAAGCGGCTCTCTACAGAGTTAATGATAAACGCTCCGTCACATTACAGTCAGTCATTTACAGTAGAATAAAGCTGGTCATCAGAGCAGCTGTAACAATAGTTATTTAACATACAGTAAGTATTCTTTAGGATCCAACCTTAAACTGAGATCAGGGTATAACTGAGTTTCACACCTTCACAGGAGGATCAACTGTAGGATTGTTCAGAGTTCAGAGTTCAATCCCAGATGACGGATATGACTCAGCTGTAAACAGCCGACACGTCAAAAACACTTCAGGACTTTATTGTTGTATATTTTTCATGCCTCAGCAAGACCAGAATACCTTCAGACTGAGTAATCTGTCAGTGTGTCTGTGTGAGCCTCACATACGATGTCGAAACACACGATATGCCCTTATATGTGTAGCTGAAGACGTGGCCGTGGATCCAATCAAGGGTTGATGACTGTGATCGGGACCACACAGGTTCTGATGGGCCGGTGGGCTCCACACTGAGGAGGGTTTTAGTGGGATTATCTTCCCCCCCTTGGATCTGTGAGGAATGGGGGGAGCTCTGACTGCAGGCTGTGCACTCACATGCTTTTCTAGTTAACCTGTGAAAGACATTCCTCTATTAACCTCATCCAGCGCTGCACTCCAGATTCATTACCGCTGAGTGTTTTCTGTCTAAACACCGCCGGCTCCAGCGTGAGCCGCCGGCTGACGGAAAACAAATGCAATTGAAGATAAAATCCACAAATCCTCCATTAGTGAAAACGCAGCTCTTAAACGATTAACTGACTGTGAAATGATTACAGTTATAAACGGTTTGTATTGGACGTCTCTTGACCTGCAACTGGCCTCATCATCATAGACACACGTTACATTAAAGCTGCAGCGGGGAGAAATTAAATGAAATTTTAATAGTTAATTTTATAAAACGCTATATCGTGACAGTCGTGCATGAGGCGGGTAATCTCAGGAAATCCTGTTCCTCTGTTTCCTCCGGTGTCCTCCGGTGCTCCTAACGGCATCTACAAGATTTCACAGACCGGAGGAAAACAACCAATCGGAGCTGATCTGGAGCCGGCTGTCAATCACTCTGAACTCCCACCAAACGGTCAAACTAGTCAGCGCTGATCAAATATGAATCAATATTCTGTTACGTTAATGTCTATTTCTCTCCTCACATGTTCTCAGAATCATCTTGTAGTGCACGGTTTAGCTGTAGAATGAGAAAGTTTGTGACCCGAAAGACATGTTGAGATCTGTTGAGGAAATACCAAGCACCGCCTACCAGTCGGAGCTCAGCCAATAGAAACGCTCTCTCTCTCTGAAATGAGCTCTGATTGGTCAAAGTCTCCCGTCACGGGCTAGATGTTCTAAAGTCTGAAAACAGAGCCATGAGGAGGAGCAGAAGTCTAGTTCTCTCTCAGAACACTTGAATTACAATATGCTGAAAGGTTATTATGGGATTTTTGCAGAATGATGCAAGACTTGGACTATTATCTCGGTGTATTACATATTCGTTTCATTCTTAATACTGTGAACCTTTGTACATGTTTAATATATCTCCTTTCATTTTTCAAGTTATATTATACATATTTTTAAAGGTCCCATATCAGCTCATTTTAAGGTTCATGTTTGTATTTTGGGTTTCTACTAGAACATGTTTTCATGCTTTAATGTTCAAAAAACACTTTATTTTCCTCATACTGTCTGCTTGAATATACCTGTATTCATTCTCTGTCTGAAACGCTCCGCTTTAGCGCATTTCAACGGAATTGCATTGATAGGCAACAGCTTGGGTCCATGTTTACTTCCTGTCAGCTGATGTTATTTACATTCACTGCAACAGGAAATAAACTGGGACACATTTAGAATGTTTACGTTTAAAACTGTGTAACGATCTAAATATTGTATATTTGTGACATCACAAATGGACAGAAATCCTAGCGGCTTGTTTCAAACGCACAATTTCTGAATACGGGCTGAGTGTGTTTCTCCGTATATTGAGTGTTTTGATATTTTAACAGTATTTATATAGCACTTTAACCTGTTTTATAATATAAAAGACATGAAAATTTCACTTTTTACACTATAAATAATTTTAAATATTGTTTTCTATTCTATATTTATGGAACTTTACTCCTACACTTTACACTGTATATTTATAAAAATAAAACATACTGTTTTATTTTTCTGTGGAGTGAATGTAATGAGTCTGCCACCTCACTGCCCACTTATTATTATTATTATTATTATTATTATTATTATTATTATTATTATTATTATTAGTGCTGTGTATAAAAGCTGGTGTCTCTAAACTGAAACAGTTTCCTCACCATCCTCTCTGAGCTGTTGCTTCATATGAAGGAACTGAACCTGGAGGGTGTTTGTGTGTTTTGCCCAAACAAGCCTCGAAGAAATGGGAGAACATTTCACTTCACAGAATCGACCGTCTTTGAGTGCTGCAGTGAGATTTTCTAACATGCTACCGTTTGCACTGAGAAGGCTTCCCACTGGGTCTGGATCAGAAACCGCTGCCACATGAGCTCTTTATCTGGAGACTAACTCCTCCTGTCCTCATTGCACGTCAAACCTCTCCATACTCCACTACTGGAATGTCTGATTTCAGCCCCAATGACCCCCAAACACCATCAGATCCTGTTTCCCTCCCAAACACATCCAGTACAGCCTCAACATCCTCACCTGAACCCCCCCCAGTATACCTGCCAACAAAAACACATCTGACCTCTGAAGGGCTGATTATTTAAAGAAGGAAGCAGAGAAAGGAAAAAGAGCGACTGCTGCAAATTACGAAAGGCGAGCAGAAAACCAGGAACCAATCAGGTGTGTTCAGTGAGAGGCTACGTCACCGCTTCAACGGCCAGTTGAGAGGAGCAGCGCATCCTCTAGTGTCCTCACCGGACCTGCTGGACATGTACCGCTGGATTTAACTTTATAGACACGACCACTGACTATTAGTGGAACTAACTCACAGACTGACCAACACGGTGCAGACAGACTCAGTTTGGACCGAGGCTTGTTGTTTGGTGGAGGTGTGTTGCTTGGCGTGGCGAGGATGTTGCCCCCACTTTCTCCAGTTGGTAAAGGATTTTCGTCCATAATCTCTCTGGTGTAGTCGTGGTGCTGCGGAGGCAGTGGTTGGTGTATTTCTGCTGTGTTCCTGCTTGTATATTCTGGGCAACATTGTGGAACCTTTTGCAAGCCCTCAGAAAGAGCTCCGGTCGTCGATCCCAACTTTCGTAGTGGCCAAACGGCGGTATTACAACCTCCGTGTCCGTCAGGTGATGCCGTTGAGCCTAAAAAGACTTTTTCCCATAGACTTCTATTGGGAAAGAGACGTCTGTAACTCAGAGGATCATTTATTTTGAGGTGAATCAACTCCCCAGTATGAACACTCTAATAGTCCTTATTTAAATCATTACGTTTTTAAAGTTGTAAAACACACTAACAGCTGAATCCAGAGTTATTTCCCTTCCGCCATTCATGTGAGACCCAGACCGAGGCTGGAGCGCCAAGCCGTGACGATGGCGTGATGTTGGGACCCCGTGACTGAGCCGTGTGACTGAGCGGACGCTACTGCGCATGTCCGATGTGCCCAATGGATGTAGAAGATCGCCAGAAGATACTGAGGTTACTTTTCCGGACGGAAGTCGAGCCATTTAGGCTTCATTCTCCACTGAGACACTTTCACAGGAATGACCGGGGCCCCGCCTCCAACGCTGGATCCAGTTCTCTTTATACATCCATGTTATTTTGTATCACCCCCCCCCCCGTGACCCTGTTGCTAAGCAACCATGACAAAGTATTAGTCTAATGCTGCCTTCAAACGGGGTGGTGTTTACCGTGTTCACCAGAAGAGTCCATATGAACGCCCCCCTCTTGTCGTATTCACAACCTCTGAAGTGGAACGTTTCTGAAAGCTCCGAGTTCACCGGTTGTGACGTGTTTGTTGACGTCAGAAATGACGGAGGCCATGGAAGTTCATTTTTCAGGGTGCACAATAAGAGAATATATTGTAATTTTAGTCCTAGCCGTAATAAGCGCTGCGCGTCGGGGTGCAGCATCGCTCTGTCCGGGATTCTTTCACAACAATGACCCGCTCGCTGTACATTATCTTACATACTTAATGCACAACAGGCCTTCAGTGCTCTCCCTCTGCTTACAGTGTTACAGGGCCGTTGTATTGCCAACTAGACTAGTAAAGCTAGAAGGGGAAATTATTTTTTAATTATTGCGTAACAAGTGCCAACGGCATGTCTGAAATTTCCTCATCTCTCAGGTGAGAAGGCTATGAAGGGCAACAACTGCATACCTCCGTCTCCTCCAGAACGTCGTTCATGTTAAGGCAAAGATTGTGTCGGAATGCACAGCGAGAAAAGATGTCTGGTGGAAATGTGGATGGACCTCCGCCGGTGTGGCACGCCAGCGTGTTTCCATCAGAACAACAGCAGAACGAGGCCTGGAGCCATGCAAATGATATCTCTCCTGGACCCGGTGCTTGCACGGCAATTGGCGTTTCCAGGCACGGATAACCATCCCCCAAGTAGCCAGCTGGAGGGTCGCCTATATAGGGCCTGGCAGAAGATGGGACTGTTGTTCAGAAGCCTGGCGTCATGTACTGAGCCTGGAAACACATCTAGGAATCTGCCTCTTGTATCACATGGCCTGCATCTGTACAGACGGGAAAAGCTTATAGTTCATATATTCAGCACGGTGCTGGTTCCCCGGAGCTTTAATCCCTATGTGGCATCCATCTGTGGCTCCAGCAGCATGGGCAAGAATGTACTAATAGCTGAATCCAGAGTCACAGCGGGTAAAATAAGTATTGAACACGTCACCATTTTTCTCAGTAAATATATTTCCAGAGGTGCTATTGACATGACATTTTCACCAGATGTTGGTAACAACCCAAGTAATCTATACATACAAAGAAACCAAAACAAATAAGTTCAGAAATTAAGTTACGTGTAATAATGTGAAATGACACAGGGATAAAGTATTGAACACGCTTACTGATATTTATTTAATACTTTGTACAAAAGCCTTTGTTGGTAATGACAGCTTCAAGACGCCTCCTGTATGGAGAAACTAGTCGTATGCATTGCTCAGGTGTGATTTTGGCCCATTCTTCCACACAAACAGTCTCTAGGCCTCTTCTATGAACTCTGATCTTCAGTTCTTTCCATAGATTTTCAAGTGGATTTAAGTCAGGTGATTGGCTGGGCCATTCTAGCAGCTTTATATTCTTTCTCTGAAACCAATTGAGAGTTTCCTTGGCTGTGTGTTTGGGATCATTGTCTTGCTGAAATGTCCACCCTCGTTTCATCTTCATCATCCTGGTAGATGGCAGCAGATTTTTATCAAGAATGTCTCGGTACATTTTTCCATTCATCCTTCCTTCAATTATGTGAAGTTTGCCAGTACCGTATGCTGAAAAGCAGCCCCACACCATGATGTTCCCACCTCCAGACTTCACTGTTGGTATGGTGTTTTTAGGGTGATGTGCAGTGCCATTTGTCCTCCAAACATGGTGTGTATTATGGCATCCAAAGAGTTAATCTCATCTGACCAGACTATATTCTCCCAGTATTTCACAGGCTTGTCCAAATGTTGTGCAGCAAACTTTAAACGAGCTTCAACATGCTTTTCCTTCAGCAATGGAGTCTTGTGTGGTGAGCGTGCATACAGGCCGTGGCGGTTGAGTGCATTACTTGATTTCTTTGAAACAATTGTACCTGCTAATTCCAGGTCTTTCTGAAGCTCTCCACAAGTGGTCCTTGGCTCTTGGACAACTCTTCTGATAATTATTTTCACTCCTCTGTCAGAACTGTGAAATGGTCTAAATATTGTATCACAAATGGCGGCTTGTTTCAAAAGCTCAGTTTCTGAATACGGGCTGTGTGTATTTCTCTGTGGATTAAGCATTTCGATACTTTCACAGTATTTATATAGAACTTAAACCTGCTTTATAATATAAAAGCCATGAAAATCTCACTTTTTACAATATGGGACCTTTAAAAGCAGCGGGCACAGAATACGTGGTCGGCTCCGACTCACTCCAAAAATTACATTAATTCATTTAACAAACTCAAAAATGTTCCAAACTTCGTCCTAAATCAATTTCATGAAGAAACAAAATAAAAAAGCCATTGATGTCATAACAAATAGTCAAATAGTGGTCGAAAGACTACGACTACTACTTCACTGAAATCGTAAGTCAAAGCTGAAGAGTCTTAAACCTGCATCCTGTCTACCAGCCAGCAGGGGGCGACTCCTCTGGTTCTATAGAAGTCTCTGAGAACATGAGTCTACTTTATGACCTCAGTAAACATTGTAAACATGAGTTTATGTTTCAAGTCTTCTTCAATACAGCATGATGTTCATTTAGTAAATGATGGTCCCATTTAGAGTCAGATAGACCATAAAGCAGGGGATGCTTTAGGGCGGGGCTACCTGGTGATTGACAGGTCGCTACCACGGTGTTGTCCGGTCTGGCAGTTGTCCGTGTTTTCATCTTACAACTTTAACCCTTTCACAGCGTGTTTTCACTTCATCACAGTTTATTGTAACTTTTTTGGTCGCCCAAAAATGTCTTATTCAGTGTTCGGTTGTTCTTAGCTCCACCCTCTCGTGTCACTCGTGCCTCAGTGGGTGTTATGTAGAGTTTTACAGCTGAGATCAGTATGAACTGAGTCAAAGTTAATGTCAGATCAGCTCTTACTGCTTGTTTTGTGAAATCTTGCAGATGCCGTTAGGAGCACCGGAGGACACAGAGGAACATGATTTTTTCAGGTTACCTGTTTCATGTTCTACTGTCACGATATAGCGACCGTTTTATAAAAATAACTTTTTTTAATCATATTTGCTCCAATCTGCCTACTGATGCTTTAAGTTGGCAGTTTTATGTCAGTGTTGGTTTGTAATGTGTCTGTTCAGAACTTGGTGGTTTATGTTGGTAATTAACCATTAGTGTTACACCAGCTGCATTTGGCAAAGGATGCCTACAATTTGCCCCCCCCTCCCACTTCACAGGTGAATCAGGTGTCTGATATACAGTTTTGGGTTTTGGTGTCCAGACTCTGGTAATTCTTCCTGAGTCAGATCCTGCTGCAGTCAACTCCCGGTGTGACGAAGAACGTCAGGATAACATTCTGAACTCTCACGAGACGCCGTCAGCGCTCACTCACTGTTTACAGCAGAGGTTATAATTAATCACTCAGCGACTCCAGTGACCACAGTGGGTGTTATAAAGAGTTTTACAGCTGAGATCAGGAGTTAATGTCAGAGTTGCTTTGTTGACACTTTCCAGAGAAACATTTTGTTTGTGAGTAACAGTGTTTATCTGTCCTCTATCAAATACAGCTGCAGTTACAGATGTGTTCATCCTGTTGGACTAGTAATGTGTTTCCGTAGTTCTTGGTGGATTGGGTCCAAATTAACATGTGCATGCAAGTTTAAATTAAAGGAATAACTGAACAACAGAATCCAGCTCCCATCACCTCTAAAACATATACTCTATATCAATATCTCATTTGTTTAATTCCATAATTCCGTTTAAGTCCAAAGTTGCTGGCGCAGCCAAGCAATAGTCCAACAGATAACCCTCCGTAAAACCACAACGTGTCATTTGTACATTTTGGGTTTTGTACAGATTAAACAAACAGAATGGGAAGTGTTTATTAGTGAGCTTTAGGGCCGAGACCGCTTGCGGTTCGAATGCAGTGAGAACACAATCCGACCCAATTGCAGGAAGTGAACCAAAACGCAGGCTACCTGTGCGGGCACTTGTTGAGATGGACACAGGTAAACGACAGGTTAACATGAGTGGTAGCGGACGGACTTGGATTTCTGCAGAAGTCTGATGTTGATTGACATCTGGGCCGAAGAGAACGTACACAATATTCAACATGTTCTCATCTCAACTCGTCATATACTGATGCTTTGTCAGAACCATGACGGTCGGTCGGCTTAATGTTGTGAATCAAACAAAAACACTTGCTTAGAATTAGGCAACAAAGCCGCTGTAGTTAGGGTTAGGAAAAAAACACATGGTTGGGCTTAAAATGACTACGTTTGTTCAGTGAAAATGTGACTTGATGTTGTGATCATGGGACACAAACGATCAGCTGATGAAAAAAAAGTCTGAAAAAAACAGTCTGAAAAATGTTAAAGAAAAATAAGTCTGAAAAATAAAGTCAGGAAAAAGTCTGAAAAAAAGTCTGAAAAAAACAGTCTGAAAAATGTTAAAGAAAAATAAGTCTGAAAAAAAAGTCTAGAAAAAACAGTCTGAAAAAAAAGTCTAAAAAATAAAGTCAGGAAAAAGTCTGAAAAAAAGTCTGAAAAAAACAGTCTGAAAAAAACAGTCTGAAAAAACAGTCTGAAAAAAGTCTGAAAAAAAGTCTGAAAAATAAAGTCTAGAAAAAACAGTCTGAAAAAAAAGTCTAAAAAATAAAGTCAGGAAAAAGTCTGAAAAAAAGTCTGAAAAAAACAGTCTGAAAAAAACAGTCTGAAAAAAACAGTCTGAAAAAACAGTCTGAAAAAAGTCTGAAAAAAAGTCTGAAAAATACAGTCAGGAAAAAGTCTGAAAAATAAAGTCTGAAAATAAAGTCTGAAAAAAGTCTGAAAAATAAAGTCTGATAAAAATAAAGTCAGGAAAAAGTTTGAAAAAAAAGTCTGGAAAAAAAAGTCTGAAAAATGTTCGGAAAAAAAAGTTCTGAAAACGTTTGAAAATAAAGTCTGAAAATAAATTCTGAAAAATAAGTCTGAAAAATAAGGTCTGAAAAATAAGTCTGAAAAATAAAGTCTGAAAAATAAGTCTTAAAAATAAAGTCTGAAAAATAAAGTCAGGAAAAAGTCTGAAAAAAAGTCTGAAATTTTTTTTTGAAAAAAGTCTGAAAAAAAGTCAAATTCTTTGAGGTGAATCAACTCCCCACTATGAACACTCTAATAGTCCTTATTTAAATCATTAAGGTTTTAAAGTTGTAAAACGCTGAATCCAGAGTTATTCTCCTTCCTCCGTTCATGTGAGTGAGATCCAGACCGAGGCTGGAGCGAGGAGTTAAAGGAAACGCTACCACGCCTGTTCTACAGGTCCAATGTATGAGGAAGATCGGGGTCATTTTCGCCACTGAACAACTTTCATAGGAATGAACGGGGCCCCGCCTCCAACGCTGGATCCTCTTTATACATCCATGGAGCGGACCCGCCACGCTAAGGTCTCGGTTGAGTTGAACAGCATACTGATGTTTAGCAGGTATAAAGTTGACCCTGTTCACCATCTTAGTTTAGCGTGTTAGTGTGCTGAATTTGCTGATTAGTTCTAAACACAAAGAGCAGCTGAGGATGATGGGATGGGAGGTATCTGCTCAGAAACCAAACTATTCGACAAATTGTAACTTTAAGCCAAAGTTATTACAATTCATCCTCACACGCGATGCGTAACAGGGTCATTATGCACCCTATAGGTCTCTCTTGTTCTCTGGTTTCTGTGATTACGCTAAATTGATCTGGTTACACTTTATTTTTTTACTGGGAGAACCTCCAAACTCCACGATGTGTGAAGTTCAGAGCCCCTCCTCCTCCGTTTCTTCTGGTCCCTACTGTAAATCCCCTTTAGTTCCACTCTCCTGAAATGGCAGAGGTGGGGGTCATTTCTTTTGGCTGATCTATTATCCTTATCCATCCCATTATTTATCCTACTGTTTTGTTTATATTTTTGTTTCTTATAATATTATAACGTCCATCCCCACATGTCAATATATTGAGTTCAACGAACTGCCATTTAGGAATAGTTGTTTTAAGAGTAAATGCTGGGCGCCTGGGTTAGCTCAGTTGGTAGAGCGGGCTTGGTCCTGACCGCGGCGGCCCGGGTTCGAATCCGGCCTGTGGCCCTTTCCGCATCCACTCTCTCTCTCCCCCCTTTCAAGACTCTATCCACTGTCCTCAATAAAAAAATGGAAAAATGCCCCCCAAAAAAATAACTTTAAAAAAAAAAAGAGTAAATGCTGCTGAAGCTTAAAGTTACGGCGAGTTAAGATAACTTCCGTTTTGTATTCGTGTGTGTGTAGGAGCTGGAGCGGGCCGTAGATTTGACACGGAGGTTCTGTTTCCCTGTCTGTGTTTATCAGGTATGTTTTACTGTATATTTGACTGTATTCTATGGTTATGGTTCATATTTTGCCACGGCGCTCGTCCCGTCTGTACAGTTATCCTGTGGGAGAGGAGCTGGAGCGGGCAGCAGATTTCACACGGCGGTTCTGTTTCCCCGTAACGTGTTCATCAGAGAATAAACGGAGAGCGGAAAAATCATGCAAATAGTGATACAAGCAGCAGATTTTCTCCTGCTGGTTTGTCTCATAGAAATTCATCCAGTTGGTCGATCTGAGTGATCTTGGTGTCAAATGATCTGTTCTCTAGCATGCTGGATCTAATTTTGATAGTTTTAACAATTTTTAACTGCAATATGGCGTCCATTCTGTGTCTGTTTACTGTCTGCTTCCTCATGAGAGCATGGGGGTCACAGCATCCAGGGGTTCCTATTGGTGCTGATGGCTTTGTCTCTTTGTGTCGCAATGACCGTGCAAGATATTTAAGCTTCACACACACTTTCTCGGCGGGAAAATGAAACCGCTGGGTCTCGATGCTTGATTCCCTAGCCGCCATATCGCAGTTAAGAATTATCAAAACCATCAAAATTAGATCCAGCATGCTAGAAAACAGATCATCGAGCCAAATTTGGTGCTTGTATCAGTATTTTCACAATTTGACTAAAAAGTTGATGTTATCCGCTCCACTAAGAGGCCGACCATGCAGAGGTCACGGCGTCACGGCGTCTTTACCATCTAACCAACAAAACGCAGAAGTCCACCGGTTACAAATGCACAGCTGAGGATGACGGGGATGTCAGTAGGATTCATCCTCTGGGGACCATGAACGTCTGCACAAAATCTCCAACAAAAGTGGCGGACCGACCGTCCGTCAACGCCGTCCCAATGAGCTCGGCTGCTAGCGTAGCTTCAAACTCAGAAATGTCAACTCTTTCTAATATCCTGTCTCCTGAAACAGAACACGAGACCACTGACTGAGTCACTAATACGTATGACGGGCTGTGAAGTGATTTCTGTAATGTACTGGACATGTCTGTCCAGAGATTCAGGATCAGATAACATCAGTACATCAGCTCCCTGCAGAACGTTAACTATCAGCTGTTCAGAGGAATGAGGAACAACAGCAGCTCGTTGTATTTGATAGCTCACCTGTGCAGTGAGCTCTAATTATAACGGAGAACCCTACAGGAGACCTTATAGCGATGTGGACACAGCAGCAGTATTTCATCAAGGATGTCCAGCGAGATACGTTCACTCAGGCAGAGTAAGTTAGCTCCGACAGATTTAATAAAACATATTGTTTCTTATCAAAGCAGCGCCGAGATGAAGAAAAGAGTACATGCTCTATGTAAGGTATGGTGCCTTCATCTGTCAACGTATAGCGTGAGGAAGAACACATGAAAAAACAAAGTAAAGACCTCCTGGACCCCCTAAAGATCCCTGGACCCCCTAAAAAAAAGACAAAACCGGGTGTATTGTGGGTCTCAGAGGGTTAAAACTCTGACTGTAATCTGAGAGGAAACTGAATTGAGATTGCACTTTAGTTGTACGGGATTGTAATGTTGTTGGAGCCAGAGTTGGATGACCAGACGCACGACTGGACCGTTAACTGCTAACAACTTAATCAGATAACTACTTCAAGACTGCGGCAGCATCTATGAGCCACCTCGGACCAAGTCAGAGGTTTGAAACTGAAGAATAGACCCACACATTCAGACCAGGAGGGAAAAACAACGGTTTAATTTACCTCTCAGGTTGTTCAAATGGTTGAAAACACAAAATAATGTGCAATAAATTGAAGATGAACTCATTTGTTCTGTCAGTGACGGATACTTATGCAACTGAAGGATATAAAATTAGAAAACAAAACACATATTCATGACTCAGCTTGCTCTCCTCCTGCACACACACATACACCTGTCGACTTTTACGACCACTAATCGGCTGCAGATTGACAAGCTAGTCAGCGTGAGCCATCGCTGGGGAATTATGTACAGAAATGTTCACTTCCTGTTGCCGTGACAGCCGCTGCCTAATCCCAGCTGCTGACTCACGACTAAAACCCAGACTGGGGAAGAGGGTCACGCATCCTCCAGCCGATGCCCGCTTCACCTGGCTCATCTGAGATCTACTTAACGGGTATTTGGCAGCAGTGTACGTGAGTCACACACACACAGGTGGTGTCTGGGGAGGTTACGGAGTGATACAGAGAGAGAGAGTGTGTGGGAAGGTAGACACAAATTATGGCAAATTATGTGTGTGTAAGCATGTGTGTGATTGCAAGTGATTCCTAAGTGGTGACTGTTGGTGTCAGGTATTCACTCTCTCATGAGTTAAAGGAACAGTGTGTAACATTTAGAGAGATCTATCGGCAGAAATTCAATTCAATATGTTTAATAAGAATGGTTGTGTTTTGGTTACCTGAGAATGAGCCGTTGATATCAGGGCTGTCCGTAGTTACAGTTATAGTCGTAGTTATGATTGTCCATAGTTATTCGCAAATTAATCGCACATTTTTCATCTGTTCAATCGGGTCCGATGCTGTGCTCATGTGCTCATGTACTCGTACTTGCAAAACGGCTCCGATACCACTTTACGGCAGCGTGACGTTAACCTCTCGTCACCATCTTTCGGGTCCTATCGCACACGCTCACGCTCCACCTCAGCCGGCGCGCACCGGCCCTCACTTTCATTGCGCCACGTGGTTTTGCTTGCACCCTCTGACTCGCGCGTGCGTTAGACTCATTGGTCCGTGTTTCAAGACGGGCCGGGTGGGTTGCCAACATCACCGCAGACCCCCTGGCGCCTTTTACGTGAGAGGACGCAGCGAGCACTGTGGCCACGGGAAGCATCTTCGCCCCGAGCCTTGTATTTGACGAGCTGGGATTGAGACCATGTCCCATCTGCTAATATGGATTTATGAGCTATACTGCAGCCAGCCACCAGGGGGCGATCCAGATGTTTTGGCTTCACTTTTAGGGATCTGTCACGTCGTCCATCTTCATATTCAATCTATGGCAAGTCCCTGCATATATAATTCTGCATTCACGTCATCTCGGCAGAACAGACACAAACCGTGTATTAATTACCGTAATCATCTGCATTTGTCTTAATAAACTCGGGAAAAAAAGTTCGTAAACTTGTGTTTTTGGTGGATTATTTCTCTGTTGTTATAATGCTAATGGTCATTGTATTTTACATCGTTGGAAAGCCTGTTTATTGACCTTCACAATGATGTCCAACTTGTAAGGATCATGCATTTGTGGGATGAGCATCATTGTGAAGGTAAATAAACAGACTTTCCAACGATGTAAAATACAATGAGAGATGATCCACCAAATGCTAATTTCCTTACTTTTGTTCAGAGTTTATTTGCTTTTCTTTATTTGTGACTGCTTTGCAGCTGTTTGGTGATGGCTTCAGTGATTTCTTGTGGCTCTTGTTGCCTTGTGGGAGATATCAGATCTGTAAATTCCTGACATTCACACTGGGAAGAGGCTGACCTGAGTGTTTTTTTTCCTACTTGGCAGCTTGTAATTACACTTGGTGGTACAATAGGACATGAATGCAGCATTAGCTTACACTTGACCTACACTTTTCATGCAAAGTTCCCCACTGACCTTTTAAAAATGAGTTATGCATAATGAAAACAGTTCATTTTGTACTCATATTTTGACTTATTTTGAGTTAACACATGTGGTTCTGCATTAAAAAAAAGTATCTGCAGCAGATAAAACTCCAAATAGCTTATGTGTGTGCGTGTTCCCCTAAAGCTCGATGATGAGCTTTCCTTCGTCGTCACTACTGCTGGTGTCTTCCGTGTAGTCCTGGCAGCTCT
This sequence comes from Sebastes fasciatus, assembly GCF_043250625.1. Lineage (NCBI taxonomy): Eukaryota > Metazoa > Chordata > Actinopteri > Perciformes > Sebastidae > Sebastes > Sebastes fasciatus. Next base: position 1,180,296 of record NC_133795.1, read on the forward strand.
GCACCACCGGCCGTACTCCAGCGGGCAGACACTCGGCCGGCTGGTAGCCGTGCAGCTGGCCAGACAGGAAGAAAGACTGGTATTTGTTGAAGTCATTTGGTGCCTTGTCCTTGGTGTCCTGATAGTCACCAGGTTCTGGGTACGTAAAAGGCTCCAGTGGCGGCGCAGTATTATTATCCAACGCTGTCGATCCGGCAGCAGCTCTACTGACGTGAACAGAACAAGAGAGGTGGCCGGGGTGAGCGGAGGGCGATGTGTTGACCTGATCAGGGCTGCCACATGTTAACGCACTACAACAGCTCACTGCTGGGATGTTGCTCCCTGCAGCAGCATGTTGCTTTTGGTCCTGATGTGAGAATGTTTGCTGAGAGCTGGACTGAAGCTGTGAAAAAGTATGTTGTGTTTCTGTTAACTGGGCCGGTGCTGTGATACGCTTACTTGAATGAGAGTCACATAAGATGTGAGTTTGTTGGTTATGGAAGCTGCTGCTGCTGCTGCTGCTGTTCTCCCAGTGCTGTTGAGAGAAATAGAAGTTGTTCATCTCCAGGCTGGTCTGGCTGCAGCCGGCGGAGGAGTTGAGGTGGTTTGAGGTGCTCGGAGTTGGCTGAGGGCTCTGTGGGGGGTATTCAGACATGCCTGAGTGCGTCTGTGACGGATGCTGAAGATGATGCTCAGATAGCCAACAGTTTTTAAAGGAATCCACGTTTGCCGTTCTGTCTTCTCCCTGTTAATAAAAGAAGAATATTACCATCATAACAATACAGTCATTGTCCTCCCTTCACTGAACCTTCTCATTAGCTTCCTGCATTGCTCAAATACCAACAAGGGGGGAGGATTTGGTAGGGACGGTGAGGACATGTCCCTATGGTTTTGAAATATTATGACAATATTATTCTCATAAAATTAAGTAATTATCCTCGTAATATTACAACTTTTTTCTTGAAATATTTTTACTTTATTATTTTAATTAAATTGCAAATTTATTCTTATAATATTACAATTTTATTCTTTAAACATTATGACTATTATTCTCATTAAATTACATTATTCTTGAAATATTACAACTTTTTTCTTAAAATATTACGAGTTTATTATTCTCATTAAATTACAACTTTATTCTGGTAATATTACGACTTTTTTTTAAAATATTGTGACTTTATTATTCTCATTAAATTGCAACTTTATTCTCATAATATTACAACTTTTTTCTTGAAAGATTATGACATTATTTACTAAATTAAATTACGACTTTATTCTCGTAATATTACTTTTTTCTCAAAACATTGCGACTCCTCGGAGAACACAGATATTTGTAAAATGTTTTGAATGTGCAGAGAGTTTTGAAGAAGAACAGAAATCTTGCTGAAACACAAATTAAAAGCTATTAAAGTCCAGGAGTTTATAAATTAATTCAAATGCATTAATGCATCATTGAAGTGAGTCGGTGGAGGGAGTGAATCACGCCTACATGGGTGCTGATTCAGCAGAGATAACATTAAATGAGAAAAGGAAATTAAACTTTGCAGGGGGAGGACGTCCAGACCCCCCCGCTAGCGTGTACGTCCTCCAACACCACAGAGCTCAATGTGTCCAGTGAGTTATTGGGATGAAACCATCAGCGGGGAGTTGATGATGAAACCATCTGGGAGTTCTCTTTTCTTATAATGGATTGCTGATGATTCAAATTTTGGCAAAAGGTTCATGAAGCCTCATAATTTATACCTGACTTGCCACCGTGTGTGGTTCTGTAATGCATTTACTTACACAGCATATCTATTCTGTTGTGCAAATCTTTTTCTTTTTCTAACCACATTCTTCTCTATTAAACACGTCTTGGGGATCGTATATTTATTGTGCTGCAAATATTTCATGAGAAAAACACAAACTCTGGCTTCTGGGTGTCTTTAAAGAATGAAAAACAATTCTGTAACAGAACCGCCCGAAACCTGCATCCACACATGATCCCCAGATCAGCTCAGTCTGGATCTATCTGGCTGGGAGGGATTCGTGGAAAGTTTTAGAGGAGTTTAAAAATAATGAAAACAATAAAAGAACGTATTTAGAAAGAATGCTGGATGGGAAAGAATCCTGTAAATGTTGAGTTTGTTTTGAGACATTCCGGTGCCATTTCACATCAGCCTGTGTAGTTTAGAGGGTTTATACGTGTGACGAAGGAGGCGGGGGGGTTGGTGTGTTACAGTCACAGAGTCAGTGAGGAACTGAGTTTACTTGTTGTGTCTGGGCTGGACATTTATCTTATAAAGGGACTGTTTGTAAGAATCAGAAATGTGTTAACAGCTTCACCTGTGGCCGTTAAGTCAACTAAAGTCAGCGTCCTGTTGCTGGCGCTTGTGCTCACTCTACATAGACATGAAGGAGTATTGCTCAACACAGTGAGGAGCTGCAGCAGTTATTTCTGCACAAACGTCCACTGAACATTCACTAGATATTCTCAGAGCTAAACTAACTCTTCTGCAGTGTGGAGTGAGCAGCATGCACGTGAGAGGTGGAGAGAGAGAGAGAGAAGGAGCACGGTGTGTGAGTGAAGGCAGGCAGAGGAGCAGAGGAGCAGAGGAGCAGAGACTCCGGTCCTGGAGACCAAAGCTACGGTCTCCCCCGCGTCCTCCGACCGCGGCCAACACTGTTTGGAGTCTGAGTCTGAACAGCGGAGACACACGAGAGACCATGAGACACACGAGAGACCATGAGACACACGAGAGACCAGGAGACACACGAGAGACCATGAGACACACGAGAGACCATGAGACACACGAGAGACCATGAGACACACGAGAGACCATGAGACACACGAGAGACCAGGAGACACACGAGAGACCATGAGACACACGAGAGACCAGGAGACACACGAGAGACCATGAGACACCGACCAGCAATGATTTATACCTGGAAGAAGTTACAAACAGTCCCTTTAATGATACCAGTGTGTGGAACGTAAACACTGAAACAAAGAGAATAAAAGAATGATGAACATCCAGTGAGCGGTGAATCTCACCTCTGGCGTCGTCATATCTGGTAAACACATTGTGTTCGTGCAGTTAGATTCGGCCTCGTCCCGCCGTCCCGGCACCTCGTCCGTCCTGATTCCTCCGCTCGGATCCCCTCCACCTCCACCACCTCGCCCCTCCATACATTGGAGGTTTGTGTTTCCCGCCTCTCGGCTCTGCTTTGACCTCCAGTCGGTGCTGTCGGGCCGCCCGGGGGTCTCTCCATGTCCCGGTGTCTGCAGCTCCTTCTGGGCTGCACATCCCTCCATGAGCTCTACAGGAGGAAGACAAACAGATGAGAAGCAGCTGTTTTCTTTAGATACGGTGAATCTACAACGTTAATGTTTATCAGTCCGGAGACCAGTGTTCTAGTACCAGACAGTCTCAAGACCACTTTTTGAAGGTCTCGGCCTTGTCTCAGAATCGACCACATTTTGACTCTGTTTTGTCTCGAGACCAACATGTTCTCATCAGGGCTGTCAATCGATTACAATATTTATTTGTGATTAATCGCATGGTTATCCATAGTTCATTGCAATTAATCACACATTTTTTATCTGTTCAAAATGTACCCTGGAGGGAGATTAGTCAAGTATTTAATCCTCTTATCAACATGGGAGTGGACGAATATGCTGCTTTATGTAAATGTATGTATATATTTATTATTGTAAATCAGTTAACAACACAAATCAATGACAGATATTGATCCAGAAACCCTCACAGGTACTGCATTTAGTATAAAACAATATGTGATTGGATGTGATGCAACCAATAACTCGACTCATATCTAACTTGAAATTGTTCACACGCACTCCAAGAAAGTGATCGTAGGAGAAGTCAGCCACATCTTCTGTAATCAAATCTAGCTCCTTAAACCACAAAGACTTCAGCGTCCAAAAGAAAACACACACAATCCACTGCTGACTGAGACAGCTGGAACCAAACATGCAGCGACACCTATTGCTCCACATTTTATCAGAAGTGTGTCGTGCAGTGTGGGACTCGCTCTGGTCGGTCTTGACTTGGTCTCGTTCTTGGTCACGACTCAACCAAATTAAAGGAAGCAATACTAATATTCTTGTGGTGGACAGATGTGGTCCGATATGATATAGTATTGTCTTGCATATGGGCTCAAAGACTTTCTCCAATTAGAATTTCTTTGGTCTGCCAAGAAAACCCATATGGACCAGCGCCACCCGTCCTCCTCCTCCCCTCCGTCCACTCCCCTTAAATCTGCACAGCTTCCATGTGGCTGAACACCAGACGGGCCTCTCCAGGACAACTAGAGACTTAGTTTGTTGTTTCACCAGCCAGGAGGCGGCGGGTGGAGGTCACTGCCCTTCTGAGTAGTGCTCCACATGACGGCTTTTTAACGTAGTTAAACAGCAGATAAAGTGGGTGTTGAGTGACACAGTCAAATATTGCAGGACACTACCGCTCTCTGTGATGGCCCGGGGGGGGCAGACCACTGGGGCGTTAAAGGTCCAAATTAAAGCCACATGGACTGTGAGGTTTCACCACGGAGAGATCTTTAAGAGAACCGTCATTTGATTATTTTGTCTATAATTAAAATTCCTGATGCATTACATTTCTCAAATATTAGAAAAAAAGACCTCCACATGAACTGAAGGTGATTCTGCAGAATACACAAAAAGACAGGTTCAGGTTCAGAGGAGGCCGACGAGGTTCTGCAAAAACCAGTGATCACATGCTGCCATCTCCTGGTGGAAACTGTTAGTAAAAACAAATCCAGCACAGTCTGCACGTATTAGATTAGACTGGAACCTAAACAACGACTATGAGGTTCATTCACATCCACCAGATGAACCAGACCAGGGCTCAGCAACCTTTACTATCAAGAGAGACATTTTAGGCAAAAAAAAAGAATAAAAATCTGTCTGGAGCCGCAAAACATGTGATCATTGTGATGAAGGTAACACAGTTTATAGTCTCAGTATATAGTATATAAGTCTAATGCAGTGAGGGCCAAAGAGACAATGCAATATGGAGTATTAGGGCCACATTGAGGGAAACAACATCTGACATTTACAGAATAAAGTCAGAATATTACGAGAATAAAGTCATAACTTCACGAAAAAAAAAAAAAATAACACGGAAAATTCCTACTTTATAATATTACGACTTTCTTCTCTAAATCTCAGATTATTTTTTTTTCCTCAATGTGGCCCTAATACTCTGTCGTACCGTCGTACCATAGACCTACAACAGTTGAAGAGCCGCAGGTTGCTGACCGCTGGTCTAGATGAACCAGATGAACAGTAATTGTGATTATTTTTACACATAAATGTTTTGTACAAGTTATGATGAATGTTGTTAAATCATATTTATGTTTAAGCAAATCTTTGGAGGATACTTTGGGCCAGAAATGAGCCGTGGTGGGTCCCTGCTGACACTCTCAACTAAACAAGTTTATAATATGCTCCATGTCAACACAATATGAACATAATGAAGATATTAAAAATAGTTTTTGACACAAACAAATGTGTAATAACAGAGGACCCCTGTATAAAAACAGTAAACAACCGGCAGCAGAGTTTCCATTAAGTTACTTTTTTTTAGATTACTTTCACAGTATTTTACAGTTAACTGACTTGTTTAAAATACATCATATAACTGATTTATTTTTTTTATTTTTTATTTTACAGTGTCTTACAGTTGACTGATTTGAATGTACTATTTAGTTATTATTTTTACTAGAGCTGTTAATGAAATAATAAGGCGTTAACTTGTGATTTTTAGGTTGTAGTGGCTCAGATTTAAAGTTAGAGTGAAGATCCTGGTATCATAGTAAACTATAGAACCTGATGGATCCATCGGTACCAACCATGTCAGACTAGCTGGTCATGAAGGAGGTTAAATAACGCTCCAAACTTAGCAGATAGCTTTGGTTTCATTTAGTCTTTGTAGAAACTGTGTTCACAGTTTTTTGAATAATCCAGTGAAAGTTATTTTAGGGATTATTTATTTAGTATAAAGTTGGGCTATCAAACGCAATTTCCTTTTAATGCCACTAATTCCTTGAAGACATTAACACGAGATTGTTGCGGCTCAGTTTTAAATCTAGAGTGAACATACTGGTATCATATGAAACTAGAAAACCTGATGAATCCATCGGTACTAACCATGTCAGACTAGCTTGACGATAAAGAGGTTAAATAACGCTACAAAGTTACGCTAAATTTCGGCGAGGAAAAACTGTCATGTCCATGTTCAAAGGGGTCCCTTGACCTCTGACCTCCAGATCAGTGAATGTAAATGGGTTCTATGGGTACCCACGAGTCTCCCCTTTACAGACATGCCCACTTTATGATAATCACATGCAGTTTGGGGCAAGTCATAGTCAAGTCAGCACACTGACACACTGACAGCTGTTGTTGTCTGTTGGGCTGCAGTTTGCCATGTTCTGATTGGAGCATATTGTTTTATGCTAAATGCAGTACCTGTGAGGGTTTCTGGATCAATATCTGTCATTGATTTGTGTTGTTCATTGATTTACAATAATAAATATATACATACATTTACATAAAGCAGCATATTTATCCACTCCCATGTTGATAAGATTAAATACTTGACTTAAGTTTTAAAGATTCTCAATGAAGTCTCTCTCCCTCTGTGTGTGTTGTAATCAGAGCTTCTCTGTGCTTTGTTTACATAGGCGTGCACGCCTTTAAGTGCATGTTATTACACGGCTGTGTTGAATACTCGATTCTGATTGGTCAATCACGGCGTTCTACGGACTGTTATTCCTGTATAACAGACCGTTACTATGTATAACAGACCGTTGCTACGTACAACAGACCACCGTTGCTATGTATAGCAGACCGTTGCTACGTATAACAGACCGTTGCTATGTATAAAAGACCGTTGCTAGGTATAGCAGACCGTTGCTAGGTATAACAGACCGTTGCTACTTATAACAGACCGTTGCTACGTATAACAGACCGTTGCTATGTATAACAGACCACCGTTGCTAGGTATAGAAGACCGTTGCTACGTATAACAGACCGTTGCTACGTATAACAGACCGTTGCTATGTATAGCAGACCGTTGCTATGTATAGCAAACCGTTGCTATGTATAGCAGACCGTTGCTATGTATAACAGACCGTTGCTACGTATAACACACCGTTGCTATGTATAACAGACCGTTGCTATGTATAAAAGGCCGTTGTTAGGTATAGCAGACCGTTGCTACTTATAACAGACCGTTGCTACGGATAACCAACCGTTGCTATGTATAACAGACCGTTGCTACGGATAACCAACCGTTGCTATGTATAACAGACCGTTGCTACGGATAACCAACCGTTGCTATGTATAGCTCGTATATTGAAAGAATCCCCTTCAGGGCATCACCCTGTCGTGGTTTCTTTCACAACAATGACGCGCTAGCTGTACATTATTCCTTACTTAGTGCATGTGAGCGTGTCCCATCGGCTAGCTCGCGGCCGCCGATCTCTGCAATGCCTTCATACGGCGGTTACAGTTGACAGCGCCGTACCGACCGACGGCATCAACATGTAGGCGTAGCACCCACCCTCCAGTTCCCCCCCTCAGGTTAGCACTGTTAGCTCTGTCTGCACTGTTAGCGCTGTTAGCTCCGTTAGCTGTCGCCATGTTGAGAGCCGTGCGGAGACAATCGAATGCTCTGAATTTCATATTGAGCACCTTTAAATTCAATGTGCTGGACTACAAAATGACAAATTCCCACACTGCCCTGTATATCATCCAGATCATATGCAATATGAATAATATAATTCAAATAGTCATATATACCTGCGGTCGGACTCTGAATGCTCGTAGCCGGGACGTCTCCGGGTCGTTCTACCGGGACGTTAGCAGACTCTGAAATAAACTGTTCTTTTTCTGAGTGGGTTGAACCGATCACATCCGGCGAGTCACTTGGAGTCGTGTCTTGTGACGGGGACGAATCGTCTGCCGGTCCCACCGTGTCACATCCCACGTTTCCATGTTTAGATGACTCCAGAACCTCCGATGATGTAGATTCCACTGGATTACTGCAGCAGATGGACGCGTGTGGGTTCAACTGTTTGCATTTATTGATGGAAAACGAAGACCCAGAGAGTTCATCGGCCTGACCGAGCTCCACCTGCGGAGGGGGGTGTGTTTCTCCACAGGCTTCGGCTTCCATTGTGCCAGCATTACACGGAGCTGCCTGATTTTTAACTTTGCTTTCTTTGCCCAGTCTTTTGCCTCTCGTGCTGTCGTGATTTGCTGTGCTGGGAGAGAGCGAGGTCACGCTGAGCTCGGAGAGCGTTTGAGAGATCGGTCCAGCCCGGCTGACCTGACTCCTGTCCTCAGCACAACGGTTCAGAGACAGTTCACGTTCCTCCTCTGAAGTTTGGCTCCTTCCTGACTTTACTCCTTCATCTGACATAACATCGCCCGTAGAGCTCTGAGTCACAGCGAGCGTGTTTACATGGCCGTATTTGTGTGGGCGTAGTGACGAGCCTTCGGGAGGTGTAGATTCAGCTGTAGCCTGAGTGGAATTACTGAGTTCAGTCAGGTGGACATTTGGCTCTGCCTTCCCAAATTGTACAGACGGTGGAGGTTTAAGTGTGGGAGAAGTCTCGCTTTGGTCCGCCTCCTGTTGGTGGTCCCTTCCATCAGTGACAGATTTATCCTGGATCACTTCCAGGGCCGACGCGTCCACGTCACGCCGCTGCGAGAGGCCGCTACCTGCGTGCCTCTCGATCTGGGGTTCAATGAGAGCCAGCTGCTCGTCAGATATGATCTGGAGGCAGATCTGGAGGTCTGCTGTGTGAACGTGAAACACGTTCTGAGCATCTGGCTGCATCTGGTCAAACGGTGAAATGTGACACGGTATGACTGAGCTGTTTACAAGGCTCAGCTGCTCTGATGCTGACGAGAGTTGTGTGTGGTTATGGTAGGGTTGTGAGAAAGCTGTAACAGCAGCAGCAGATGACTGATTGTTTGCTCTGGTTATGGTAGGTGTAGCAGAGAAGTGCGTAACCACGGGTGCAACAGGTCGGGGCGGCTGCACAGGCGCCGAGTCCCCTGCAGATTTCGAGGGCTGTATCAAAGCGCTGCACAATCCTGCCTGATCATTTTGTCGGCAGGTTGTGGTGACTGTGGTTGCTGCAAACTGCTTGTGCATTACAGTTAGACTACATGTTGCATTCGGAGCAAGTCTTGATGTTTCAGCCTGACAAAGCGTCGTGGCCGTGCACGGCGAGGGGAGCTGCTCGTGTGTGGAGCTGAAAGTGTCTTTAATATCACAAGACGGTGAGGTGATGGGATCGCCACATTTCTTGTCTGAACTTTTGACCAAGGGGGAGGTTTGCTCAGTGTGAGAAGAGCGGCCATCAGTTCCTGTCGGTTTATCCACAACATGCGGTGAATCAGGCTCAGCAGCGTTGGGTAACTTGAGCTGGTACTTGGGCAGGAAGCTGGCCTTGGCGGTGGAGGGTGTGGAAGTGGCTGGCGAGCAACTAACAGACGGTGTGTTTGCATTGATTATGCACGTTGGGAAGAGAGCTGCTTGGAGCTGAGTGTGTTTGGGATTATTTTGAAGGTTGATATAAGTGAGATTTGTGTCCTGCTGAGGCACGCTGCCAGCGACAGACGGACGGGGATGAGTCGGAGTGTTTGGGTCGGTTTCCATCCCCAGAGGGCAAATTATTTTATCATCAGTTTTCTGTTTTTTCCTGTCGGAGGGAATGTAGGCTCCGCAGAGCTGCGAGCTGGAGTGTTTTTCTTCATCAATCATCCTCGCTGCTTCTGCTCTGCTCATGCTGTCTGTCTGCTGGCTAACCAATGATCCAAGTGAAGACAATGGCAGTAATGACAAAGACAGGTTTCTCTGAAGTGGAGTCTTGCTAGTTTTTAGATTCAAATCAACAGCAGAGACGAGGGAGAGTTTGGCAGGAGGGCAGCCTGGATGGCCCACCGCTGCACTGCTGCTGCTTGGGAAGTTTATTGTTGTCGTCACCGCCTCCTTATGAACCGCTGACGACCTCCTCGGCAGGCCCTGGACCACCTCGTGCTCTGGGTTTGTCGTACATTTCCTGCCTTTGCCGCCACCGTCGTCGCCACCTTTCTCATCACCGTAGAGCTTCTTAAATGTCCCTCCTCCGTACATGTACCACTTGTTGTAGGCAAACTTTTGTGCTTTTTTCCTCCGAAACTTTCTGTTGCTTGGCTCTCCAGAAATGTCGCCACCATCCCCGTCGCAGCTGAAGCTGCTGCACGCCTCCTCCACAGATGAATTCATGAGGAGACCGTCTGTTGCGTGGTTGCCGTCTACGGCTGTCTGCCGGACCAGTGGGCGGTGGGGGGATGAATGCTGGTTCACGGGTTTCATTGCGAAACCTGTTGGATTGATCTGGCCAGAGCTTCCCCTCCGGACCAGCGTTTCATAATCGCTCTGATAGGGAGAGGTTGGGCTGCTCCTCTCGGGCTGCAGGAGGGTGACGCTGAAAGGGAGGGAGTTGCTGCGGGTCAGGGGGGCGTGCTCCATGGTGTTGGATCGCTGGGTGGGCACAGAGCTGTACAAGTCCTTCCTGTTTCTTTGTAACCCAACACTCGGAGTCTTATTGTTCCTCATGTCAAACTGAAAGGAGTCCTTGTACGTGTACGGCATGGGGAGGTCAATGCTACCCTGCTTCGACAGAACCGTCTTCCGCGGCCTCACGTTCTCCAGCTGTTTGTCCTCCACAACAGCTGTGTTCTCTGAAATCAGCTTGGATATGCGCTCCTCCAGCGTCTTCTGCTCCTGCTCCCTTGCAGTGGATTTGGGTTCCTGGCCTGGTCCTGAAGGTGTGTCTTCCAGATGCTCCTTAGTGGATTCGGTGAGGGAATCCATACTGTGGTCGGGTAAAACGCTGCCGGGGCTCGGGTAGTGGTCGCTGCTCTCACTGAAGCCCGAGTCTGTGCTCTCGTGGCTCTGTGATTTCCCTCTGGACACTGAGCTCTCCCACTGCTTGGAGAACAGAGTTGCTTCTTGTCTCTGGAGTGGAAGATGTCGACTGGCAGTCGCCGGAGGTGTTTCGCTTTTTTCTCCTTCTGTTGTCACCTTTGCACTTGCTTCTGTCTCCTGACCTGCAGGGGTCAACGTGTTCTGTTCACTGATAGAACCATGCGTCCTTGCAAAGTAGACCTTGGTGGTACTGGTTGGACAGGTGATATCAGCAGCAGGTAGCGTGGCATCCTTTTCCACGCTGCCCGACTCATCCAGAGACAAACCGGAGGCACAAGTGTCTCTGGAGCTGGACATGCTGTCTAGGCTGCTCAGCTCCGACTCGGACGAGAGGCGGGCGTGAGCCTGAGTACGCCTGTGTTTGTAGAGGTTGCTCTGAGTCTTGAAAGAAACTCCACAGGTGACGCAGGGGTAAGGCCGCTCCCCGGTGTGGCAGCGGAGATGCTTCTCCAGCACGCTGGGCTTCATACAGTCCCGTCCACAGTGAGGACACACGTGCTTCCCTGCCGACTTGGGTCTGGCTGCAGGAGCGGCAGCAGCTGCCAGACTGAACCCCGGCTGACACTGCAATCCACCAGCAATGTGGAGTGTCAGAAAGGGAAGCGTCTCCTTGGAGTAAAGCGGCGGCATGGCCAGATGGAACGTGGCTGGCTCCCGGGCGGCCGCGGGCAGCTGGGGGGGGTAAGGCTGCGCCTGCAGAGCGGGCACCGCGTGGATGTAAACAGCCGTCAGCGGGGCCTGGATGTCCATGCTCTTCTGTGTCTGCGCTGCGACGGAGCTGATGTGCACCGGAGCACTCGCCAATCCTGGCTTGCCAGTCTCCATGGTAACCCTGCTGCTGTCGTGATGTACCAGTGCCAGGTCTCTAATTACCTGTAAGATAAGAACAGTTTGCATTAGACCTCTGCTTTGCCTCAGATCAAACGGGGCAGATCCATCTCTTTGGATGTTTCTAGGTCTTGCTCTTAAAGCAGTTAATGATGACAGATAAGCAGTAACCCTTTAGGACAGATGGCTAATATAACACTTAATCCAGGATGAGAAAAATCCATGGAGATGTGGTTTGCAATGTACCAAAATAAAAACACATCTGAGTGATATCATTGTTGTGATGAGCAGTAATACCCTTGGTGACAGAGCTTGGAGGAAACAGAGGCATTTCAATCTCTGCTGTGTCATTTCCAGAGCAGGTGGTGGAGGAATACAACTCTTAAGATGTGGAAATATATACGAGACACACACACATGGATGGAAACGTGTACACAGAGTAGAGGGAGACGGGGAGTGATGAAGGAGAGTGACTCACATGGGGGAGTGAGATCAGATATTCATACAGTACATCAGAGGCTTTTATCTCCCCCAAATGAAACGTGTCTGCTGACATTAGCGCTCGCCTCTGTCACCAGTCGGCACCAATTAAACGGCACACCCTTGATGTTCACAGTAGCATGTGGCGGCTTTGTCTCCTGACAACAATGTCATATTTGTGCGGTAATCTAATCAAAGCGTGAAAGCCACCTACGTGAAAAGAGGAATATAGCTTCATATTAGGTCAGGCAAATTTCATTTCCTGTTGCCGTCACGCTGCTCCGTCTACATGCATGTTTTACATGATTTTTGCATAATTCACCCACAGACGTACAGCTGGCATGGAGCACACGCTTTGCTTGGTTGTAACAGCATGAGCACGCCCACGTTAGTGACTTTTTAGTGTTGCTGTGAAGTGACGAAAGTTTGTCTCATGTTCATGTTAAAAACGAGAAGCAGCGAGTAAGTGTTAGATCTATATACCCTCTTACTTTAATGCACTTTCACTTCCTTTCAGCTAATTAGATCATATTGTTGCACGTGGTGCACCTCCATAAAGATATACAACTGTAGTGTGGATCTTTTGTTTTATCCTACAGTGATGTCCTGGGTGGAAGGGGTTTAAAAAAGAGGTCAAACTGAAGTGAAAAACAGCTTCTGCTTGTAGTAAGAACGAACATCAAGATGTAAACAAACAGGAAGACTCATCTTATCTTCTCTATAAATCTGATTTCCTGCAATTGCTCTGACAAGGGAGTGTTTGAAAAGAGGAAATATGTGATGGTGTTGCCATCACAGAGTGGAGGTAAGAATAACACAACAACAAGAAACCAGAACTCAGACGTAGCAGTAAAGTCACTTACCTTCTTTGCACTTCAATCAGCAACAATCCTCAGCTGAGAAAGTCTCCCACTCCGAACAGCCTCATCCTCGGTGCTCATTTCAAATCTGTTCTGTCATCCAGGCCGTTCTGTGCTCCTCTCCAATCTCTCACAGCTCTTTCACGTCTCTTGTTGAGGAAGCGGAACAAATGCAAATGAGAGAGAGAAGATGCAATATGAAAGTGTCGAGGCAGAGAGGAGGAGAGTGAGGGAAGGAGAAGGGCTGGCTGGCTGGCTGGCTGGCTGGCTGGCTGGCCGGGTGGGTGGGTGTGTGGCTGTCAAACAAAGACTTCCGGAGGACAAGTTGAAAATTACACAGAGTGATCAGCGGGAGTGAAAGAGGCCCTGAGCACAGATGGAAGGATTTATAACACAAAGTGTTGTGCAGAAGTGAAAGCGAATGCTCGGCAGAGGAAGTGCAGTCACAGAGGAGAGCTTACCTTCACGTTGGCTGGTCGACTTTACCAGCAACAGTTGGAGGCAGCACCTGACTTCTGGCTCACTCATATACTTGCTCCCCCCCCCCACCTACCTACTTCCTCCCACACACTGTATTTCATACACCCACAGAGACACGGGTGCAGCAACGCTAATGTTGATGTGGCCGCTCTGCTGCATGTGCACGGCTCTCACTCTCTCCGGCAGAGAACAAATGGATGAGTGGCTGGAGTGAATCTCCCACCTCCAACCAACCACAGCCCCCCCATCGTTACAGCGTGGCAGAGATACACCGGTTCACGCTGCACGTGCTTGTACAGTTGCCCTTTCTCTGAAACTCTCTCATTTCTTTGTTGCATTTACGGCTGCTGCTTTCAACAGAACACAGATTGTGTTGCTCCGTTTCAAACTCAGGAATCTGACAAACCCGGAGGAAACGATGTGGGATTTTTAGGCAACGGTTTTCTTCAACTTGTCAAAAATGAAACCAGTAAAAACATAAAATGTATGATCAGCTTCTTACACAGCTACACACAACCAGCTTACTTGTTTGACTTACAGACAGATCGTTGATATTTTTTTTTTTTTTACGGTTCACGGCGGCATTCATTCCACCTAATAGCCAACGTCAGCGCCGGTGACACAGTTAGGAGACATCATTATGTGGACAGTCATATAGCCTGTTACAAGATAATTAAAGGGACTATTTTTAACATTCAGAAATGCTTGTTAACAGCGACACCTGTGGCCGTGAAATCAACGAAAGCGTGTCTTCCTGCTCTCTCCGGC